>NC_079440.1:49364610-49392110 GCF_903798145.1 Danio aesculapii | reverse complement strand
AGAAAGTATTGACTTACTGAAACGTATTGAATAGTTTATATAAAAGGCTTTTTTTGGTGATGGCAGCTTAAAGACGCATCTCATATGGAGAATGAAGTCTCATGTATTCAGGGTGTGAGTTCTTCATAGACTTCAACAGAGTGTAAAAATCTTAATGGTTCTGTGGGTCTTGTCTATTAAATCTGATCTTTTATTTGTATTCTCTATTGGATTCAAGTCAGGTGATTGGCTGGGCCATTTCACAGCTTGATTTTCTTTCTCTGGAAGCTTTTGAGAGTTTCCTTGGCTGTGTTTTGGATCATTGTCTTGCTGAAAAGTCCACCCTGGTTTCACCTTCATCATCCTGCTAATGTGAATGTTGGACTGAAGCAGGTAAGATTAATTGACAATGATGAAGGGCAGAAGTCGCGGATGTTGCCCTCACTATTTTGCCACCCTAGGTGGTCGCACTGCATTTATTTGCAAATAAATGCTCTGTGGACATGTGTTTATGTGTTATTATACACACATGGCGCCTGTCAATCAATCAGTGGGTGGGGAAACTGCACTCCTATGTCACGTTGTGGTGGGCCTCAAAATCACTGGGATTTTGGTCCTATTTTAACATCAGAAAATTTTCAAAAGAGACTTATTGTGTTTATATCATTCCAATATGACTGTAGACACACTATACCAACACACAGTTCTGTCCAAAGAGCTTACAGAAGATGATTTTCATCATAGGTACCCTTTAATGATTGGTTCACAAGTAGCCTTGTCTAAAGACAGACAGACAGGCCGACAGACAGGCAGACAGACAGACAGGCAGGCAGGCAGACAGACAGTTGGGCTAAATTGTAACTACTGTTATTTGCAATAGTGATAATTGTGCATTGGCAATGATTTGCTTGTGTATGTAGTAGTGTAATAGAAATTCAGCAGACCGTGTGTGTGTGTGTGTGTTGATTGTTCTCAGTAATTAGCTAATGCATTGAATGAGGTGTGTAGAAAATAATATCAGTGTGAAGTTTAATAAAAGAATTCATTCATTCAGTAAAAAAACAGCTGCCAATAATTGTCCTTTGTTAAGGAGGAAGGTCAGCAATGAGTCAAACTGTTATAAAATATATTATTCCTGTGGGAATGTGACATAAAATGGGTCTTTCCAAACATTGTCATTTAAGTAAAATGTTGATTGGAGAAGGGAAATTGAATAAAGAATTGCTAAAAAATATATAGGATGCCTACCTAAAAGGATCTTAAAAGCTTTAAAGTGGCAGAAAACCCCAAATCAGGCAGAAGAAAACTTACAACTATAGTTTTAAAAGGATCAAAGAATAGTCAGGATGGTGAATATTAAGTCAGACAGATCAAGCAAGATGCAAACAAGAAGCCCCCATAAAGTACCATTTAACAATGAACACATTGACTGGCTCAAAGATAAATAGACTGATAAGAGGATAAAATTAGATAAGAGGGAGTAAGATAATAAAAGCTGTTTAAAATATTTGCACCTTATTCACTTTTTAAGCCATTGCTATTTTTTGTGAACAACTGTGAGCACAACTGTGATTTATATATAAACTCTGTTCAGTGACATGCCAGTTGACGCTGTTAAGCAGATTGATGCTCAAACATTTGACCAAATTTGGAGACTTTTTTTTTTTTTTACAAAAGTCGACTAAATCCATATGTCTATAAACAGCGATTGTACATGTAGTTTGTTGACCAAAAAAAAATAAAAAATAGATGTCTCCATATTTTCTATTTAATATTATCGAATTTGCCTAAGAAGAAAAAAAGTTTTTGTTACAGTGTAACTGCATATTCATGTACAAACTAGAACCTAAAGTTCGTTGACGAACTTTGATGTTGGCTTGAGAAAATAGCCATGCATGTTTGATCAAATGCTAATACTTAGTAGGCATTTCTAGCATATGTTATTGCACTTAGATAATCATTAATAGCATGCAGCTAATCGCTATTAGCACTTGGTTTATCATTGTTACCATGCATAGTACACAGGTAGTCCCATTTGCAAGCATGAGTCAAACGAGCCAATACCCAGGTCCCTACGATGTTCTGATGTAGAGATATTGCTGTTTTTAAATGGTTGCTAGGTTAGCCTGTTTTATTGTTATGGGGACAATTGACAGCTAAGTGATAATACATCAAAGCTTCTTGCCAATATGAGTGATATAAATCAACCCTGATGTCTCTATAACAGTCTCTATGACAGTCAAAAACTGGACTTGGACATTATGTAAAAATGGCACTAGAAGTCTAATAAACCTGAAAAGATATAGCAACAAAATCTAATGCAGAACACAGCTTTTGGCCAAATTTGGGGCTTGTATAATTTTTTTTTATATGCCCAGATTATTAAAATATAATATTTAACATTTCTTTTATTCAAAAATAATATGTCTGATATGCATGAGGAGATATAGCATAAATCTTGAATGCAGAAGGCACATTTTGACCATATTTGGGCCTTGTAGCATGAGGAGGAGATTTGTTTGTTTTTGTTTGATTTCGTTTGTTTTCGAGGACAGAGTAGTATAACGGTTTGTTGGCTTTCCCAAGCCAACATATTTAATATACTACATACACTTACTACACGGTTAACGTTCAAATAAAGGCTAAGTTTAAGTTTAATTGCACAGAAGTATACAGAGGGCCCTAAAATATACCCAACACAACAAGGCGCAAGATGTGTTTGGCGCAATTTGTTGCCATTTTCAGACCAGCGCAAGCCTAATTTTCCCAATTTGCTCCACGTTGTTTAAATAGCAAATCCATTTGTAGCACTTTGTGGACTCATGGGCGTGCTGGTCTATAAAGAAGGTGTGTTAAGGTGCATTGTTGGCATGTTTCTATTCTGAGAAACTGAAATAGACTGCGCCGTTGACAAAGTAAAAGCTGGTCTAAAGTCCAGCACAGAGTGCGTTAGTTATGCACCTACAGTATGCAGGTTCAAACGCTTAATACTCACAGGATGTACAATTTATGGATTAAATTACAATTTAAGGATTAAAATGTTACAAAAAAATTATATTTACTACATAAATATAAAAAACACTGCATCATGCCTTCTTCATGTCCAGGCGCTTTTTCTTTAGTTTATTCATGACAACTTGCATTTATATTATAATGTTATTATTATTAGCAGTATTATTTATGATATGCATATTTATATTTGTTTTAATAAAAACAAGTTTAGATTTGTCCACCTGTCAGGTTTTGGAGATGTACAGTATGCACTCACCATATGGGGCATAAGAATAGGACGTGTGTTTAGATATACACTAAAAAATGGCTGTGATTTCAACGGTAAAAAACTGTGAAAATGCTACAGTAAAAATCCGTAGCCTGGTTAACAGTTTGTTACCTTACTATATACGGCGAATAACCATAAATTGACTTTCCCTGCATGGCACATCCCTTTTTATGATTTTTGTTGATGCTATTATGGATCTTATTAGTGATTTCCCCATCAGTTATGTACATTAGAGATTTATGTTGCATCTAATGTTGATAACCAATGTTTCATGACTTTAATGTTATGTGTGTAAAGTAGCTGTGTGAATGACACTGAGCACCTTCTATAGACTGATACACTTTTCTGCTTGTGGGATAATTTGTTTGTAATGAGCATTGGATCACTCTGTAACTTACTCATCACCACCTGCATATGTAACGTGTCTAACTATGTAAGATGTGTAGATGTTGGTAATTCAAAACACAGACACATTACCTCTATAAATTATTCAAATACGGTAGTTTACTGTAAAAATTTGAAATTACTTTTACAGTTTGTACCGTATTTTTAACGGTGAAATACTGGCAATCACAGCTGCCGGTTATTTATCATAAATTTTATGGATTTATTTTTTACAGTGTCACTTTTCTGAGCACACTCTTTTATTATTGTTCATGTTTTTTATTTGCAGGAAATTAGAACTGAATTTAGAAATAGTTTTGAAACAAATCTTTGTGCTTAAACTAAATTAAATATGTAGGCTAATGGATGTCTTTAGTGGAGTGTGTACAACACTGTTTTCTTATCAACTAAAGTAAAGGAGTAGAGCGTAAAAGTAAAGAGAAAGTAAAGAGGCCGAATGGAGGAGGCTCATTCTTTATCCTCGCTCAGATGATTTGTTAAACTGTTTTTTTCTGCTAGTGAATCATTCAGTTTTTCAACTTACAAAGTTCACTATAAGTAGCAAATGTAGCATGGCGCAACACAACTGACTCTTAAAGCGAATGTGAGATGAGACTATGATTGGTTTAATGCACGTTAAGCTCAAAACACACCCATAACTTATTAAGAGAATAAGCACAACCCTGGCGCTAAGCGTATTTTTCCGACCTTAAAATAGCAAAAGTGGATTCAGAAATGCCTTTAATACTTTTGTGCCATGCTCTTTAGACTTTGTGTCTAGATTGTTAAAATAGAGCCCATAATTGTTATTAGTATGTGGAACGTATGCAACAAGTACAAATGCTAAATAAAGTGTTACCAAAATATTTTTTTGTTTACATCAGTAAATGCGACGTGCTGCTTATTTTGCATTTGAAGAGCATGCTTTCACTTTCACAGCCAGCTATAATAAATGAAATGTAATAAATAAATGCTGAAACTTCAGCCGCATTCCAGGTACAACTGAAAATGTACATTTCATTGTGAGTTTATGTTATTGCACTAGCTAATAATAACAAATGAAACCTTATTGTAGAATATCACCTCAATGATAACATTAAAAAGCTGTAAAAATATAACTTTGCAATATAATAAAATATCATTAACTCATATTAAAGTTTTATGAAGGCTTTTAAACTCACATTTCTTCTGTTAAACATTCAGTGTTTTTATGTTATCAAGTGAAACACTACACAAGACAAATGCACTGTTCTGTTACTGTTCAGCGACTCTTCGTCATGCTCTGCAATTTCTGACTATGAACTAATTGTGTATACATTATGTATGGTTTGCTGCTCATAGCAAATGTAAACGAGTGCCTGCAGGTAATAACAATCAATCACTCATCAACAGGGAGCACACGATTCTTCACTTCAGGTCTTACGTACATAAAGTTCAGTGCACAATGTCATCCATTCGTCCTGCTGCCATTTGCAGAGCGAGCAGCAAGGCCATGGTGCAGTTTAATGAGAGGGTAATAAAACTGGCGACCCGCTGACCTTTGTCGTTCAGGACTCCAAGAGTATTAGACATCTTTCCCAACATCTAGCAGGAGAAATAATATTCTGCTGCTCATGACATCCAAGTCGTTTCAATGGCCATTCGGTGGTTTATGCGTTGGGTTCAATTTCAAGTACACATGCAGAGAATGTCAAAAAGATTGTAGTGAAACACAAGTCTCGACAAACCTACATGGATACGCTAATGCACACTACGCTTTTTACATCCAAAATGTTGCAGTAAACACATGCTGATAATTATGGAGGAGATAATATTTACGTTGTAAAACAAATGCCTGTTTTATCTAGCTGAAATGGGAGGAGTGCTCTTCTAACAGCTAAATGCAATCTTTGTATGATTGTAATCTAAAATATGAACACACTTATATAATGGGCCAGATTAGGCCAAATAATAATTGCATTTATTTTTGGAAATTACCTTTATTTGTTTATTTTTATAATAATGTGACATGGATTGCTGTACATGCAAAAATGCCATTAAAATAATATAATTATATATGTACTACGAGAGTGATATTGCGTTTATACAACAGTTTGCCTGCATAATTGTGTATATAAAAACGAAAATCAAACAGTCTCAAAAATACTTTAGTAAGAGGAACTGCTTTCTTTCACTGTTTAAACACATCTGCAGCTGATGTCAGAACAGCAGAAACCAATGCTACTTCACAAACGTCACTTTAGAGCAAGCATTTGAATGATTCTCTAGCATAATGTCTAAAGTGAAGACAAAACAGTTGATTTTGCTGACATTATAAGATTATAAGGCTCAACAGCATGAAATACCATCAGTCTACAGAGATTTCCCAGTATTTCTCTGTTGCAATCAGGAAATCCCATTAATTAACCTCGAAAAGCCAAAGCAACACTACCAGGGCACTATGGTATAAATATAACAATACACAATACAAAAGAGAGAGATCGGCTTAGAGTGTAACTTACCATTCTATAATGATTTCTTCAGCTGTAGTTTTAAACAAATACTGAAAAATGGCAGATTTTCTCCCTTATTATTATTATTACTATTATTATTATTATTACTATTGTGTGGTCTCTGTCACCATCTTGTGGTGGAACATCAACCATCTTTGCTCTGCTTAGTATAGCAGTCTGGCTGCCGATCATTGAATCTCCGTCATTTGGAATATAAAAACAATTAGCAATATCCCTTTAAATAGACTGCATAGTTGCTATCTATACAACTACGTTTTCACCTAAAAAATACATTATGTTGTCCAACAGCAGCAATATTTGTCAAACCATAGTCTGCTTGCCCCGCGTGTGGGTGGAGTAATACACAAGGGTGAAGAGGATGTCCGAGCGCTGAAATTACTTTTAATATCTCATGCCTATTAGCCAACCAGATTCGAGAACCAGACAGAACTGCTATATAAAAATATGATCATAATATTAGACTGATTTTGTAAACAATTTATTTTAATTCCAGCACAAAAAAAAATAAATTATATATATATTTTATTAATTTATTTTTATTTATTATTTTTTTATATAGATCATTTTAGATATTGTATTAAAATATATACAAGACATTTTAAATTGTTATTTTTTACAGTGTCACTTTTCTGAGCACACTCTTTTATTATTGTTCATGTTTTTTATTTGCAGGAAATTAGAACTGAATTTAGAAATAGTTTTGAAACAAATCTTTGTGCTTAAACTAAATTAAATATGTAGGCTAATGGATGTCTTTAGTGGAGTGTGTACAACACTGTTTTCTTATCAACTAAAGTAAAGGAGTAGAGCGTAAAAGTAAAGAGAAAGTAAAGAGGCCGAATGGAGGAGGCTCATTCTTTATCCTCGCTCAGATGATTTGTTAAACTGTTTTTTTCTGCTAGTGAATCATTCAGTTTTTCAACTTACAAAGTTCACTATAAGTAGCAAATGTAGCATGGCGCAACACAACTGACTCTTAAAGCGAATGTGAGATGAGACTATGATTGGTTTAAACAGTTGATTTCTGTCACCAGTGTGGTCTCTGTCACCATCTTGTGGTGGAACATCAACCATCTTTGCTCTGCTTAGTATAGCAGTCTGGCTGCCGATCATTGAATCTCCGTCATTTGGAATATAAAAACAATTAGCAATATCCCTTTAAATAGACTGCATAGTTGCTATCTATACAACTACGTTTTCACCTAAAAAATACATTATGTTGTCCAACAGCAGCAATATTTGTCAAACCATAGTCTGCTTGCCCCGCGTGTGGGTGGAGTAATACACAAGGGTGAAGAGGATGTCCGAGCGCTGAAATTACTTTTAATATCTCATGCCTATTAGCCAACCAGATTCGAGAACCAGACAGAACTGCTATATAAAAATATGATCATAATATTAGACTGATTTTGTAAACAATTTATTTTAATTCCAGCACAAAAAAAAAATAAATTATATATATATTTATTAATTTATTTTTATTTATTATTTTTTTATATAGATCATTTTAGATATTGTATTAAAATATATACAAGACATTTTAAATTGTCAAACTATTTTTGAAAGCTGTACTTTGGATATATATTTACAAACAGAATAACCAGGATGCGGGCTCTAAAGACTCCACCCTCTGCTGTAAAGGGGCGGGGAGCAGCAGCTTATTTGCATTTCAAGAGCATGTTTTTGCTTCCACACAAATAGCAGTTTCACAGCAAGCTATAATCACTGAAATATAATGAATGAATGAATGAATGAATGAATGAATGAATGAATGAATACACAAATAAATGCTGAAATAATACAACTGAAACTGGTACAACTGAAACTTTACATTTTCATTGTTTGTTATTGAATTAACTAATATTAACAAATGAAACCTAAGTGTAAAATGTTACCTCATTGATAACATTAAAAAGCTGTAATAATATATTATTTTTACAAGCATCTAGATGATCAGCAGTGCTTGCAATGGCAAATTCCAATCAGACAATTCTTGCTTGTTGTTTCCTTGTTCAGCTAAAAGTACATAAAATGCTTCATTTTATCAGACATAAAAATCACATTTGTGACAAGTAAAGACCATATCGCAAATTATATCTTTAAATTGCTTTGCTTCACAGGGAATTTCAAAACAGAAACATTAAACGTAGTTGTCACTACTGTGGTGATATTAATAAAAGTTTTTTATATGGAGTTTTCAGAACTATCCAGTCATGAACACGACATAAACACTGAAATCCAATTAATTTCCATTAACCCAATTAATACAGATATTGAAGTGTCAATAATAAACACGTCTCGGTTAAGATTGAGATGAAATCATGTTGAAAGTCATTTCATAACAGCAAGGTGCCAACAAGAATAAGATGTTCTTCCCACAAACCCTCCTTTAAACCAGGAGAACCTTCTTGTGGTCGAAGCCAAGGTTGAGTATATGAGAACAGCACACACACACACACACACACACACACACACACACACACACACACACACACACACATGACTCAAAGGATTTATTACCTTGGACAACTTGGAGGCAGCACTCAAATATCAGAAGAGGCCAGAGCACTTTGAAAGAAGCAAGAGAGGAGCACAGAGAACTGTGAACAGGTAGGGATTTTTTTGTTATTGTTGTTGTTGTGACAGAGCAGAGAGATGTGCAAGAAAAACAATGAAGCAATAAGTTTGTATTGCACCAAAGTTTCTCACACCACCCTGAGTACCTTGAAAAGACACTTGTATTTTGTAAGGGACACAAACTAAGTGGCGACTTTCGCACAGTTGGGTGCAGTGAACTATGCATGTACTTGACTTAATATAGCGCCTGTTGACTTTTTACAATGCAGAGCCGACAACCTCAGATTACTTAAAGTTCTCACACCAAAGACTTTAAACTCAGGGACTTTGGTTTAAAGACTAGCTTCTTGTTTATAGACTTACTTTATAGTGTGACATTGCTGGAGATGTTTTAGATGTCTTACAGTTACACTACAAAAAAAATCCTTTGAGCTGGTCTTCCCGATTTGGGTTTCAGTGTCTGGAATCTGCTAGTCAGGTGGCATGAAGTCAGATAAGAACAGTTGGAGGGATGAGTTCTAACTTTAGATACTGATATCATATCAAACAAAGCCAGGGTTTTGGATCAGTGGGTGGATATTACAAAGGTATGGTTGAAAGGTGTGTTATATTACATTGGTTTATCCAGGGGAAAAAAAAAATGTAAATAGTTGTTCATTTGTAGATCGCTCTGTAGTTTTTGGTTGAAACTACACTGTAAACACTTTACATTAAGTTATTAAGAATTAAGTTAACTTATTAGTTTTTTATAAATTTAGGTGGGTTGAACATAACAGTACCCCCCCCCCCCCCAAAAAAAAAAAAATCTCAAGAAAAGTGTTGTTTCAGCTCATTTTAAATAAGTAGTTTGAATAAACACTATTTTTGAGTGTAGGTGTGTAGGATATTACATTAAATGAAACATGTAATGGTAGTAAACAAAAGTAAAAATACGGTAGAAGCACAACACTCACTGATTATACTGTACATATCACAAAGTATAATCAGTGAGTGTTGTGCTTCTACCACATTCTTACATCTTTTTACCACAATTGATTGTTTCAAAGTAATTTCCTGCATACCTAGTTTCAACCAAAAACCCAATCACATTTCAATGTCCTTCTTGTTTTGCCCTAAAATTGACAATAAATAAATACACAAATTAAGTCATTTGCTAAACCAGTGGTATTTCCAATATCACATTTCCAGTATCTATTATTATTAAAGACATTTGCAGTATGGCACAAATACCAAAAATTTATTCAAATCTTGTCAACTTGCTGTGAATTACCTTTATTTTTTGCAAAACTCTCAAAAAGAACAATGCAATATAAAGCATTCATTTGATCAGATACAGAAAATGCAATTATGACCGAAATGTAGACCAGTACTTAAAAAGATACACTTTCTTTTGAATGATGAATATGAAAATGAAGTTGTTAGAAAACAGATAACCAATTTACAATAAATCACAATCAATTATCATTTTTAATGCAATTTACAATCAACTAAATTAATTAAATTAAACAAAAAATGTACAAAAATGTTAACAATCAATGTGTTATTCTGTTTTTTATCATTAATTTAAATCGTACAGTCATGTTAAGAGGTCCAACTTCTATCTAATAATACTGTAGATTATTTAACATTAAAATAAAATCAATCAATGCTTTACTATTATAATTGCTTATTTTATGTTAACTAATGAAATTTATAGTGTACATATGGAAAATAATTTAAAATATTTAGGGTTATTAAAATGTGACTTCGCAATAACTCATTGTGTTGGCATCCTCACTGGCTACAGAACATTTCCATCCAAATGTGCAAACTAAAAAATACATGTGCATAAAAAATGTGCCAAATAGAGCCTCATTTCCCATCCAATGAGTCAAAGAGAACAATATTGTAATTTCCTGATAAAGTGGAACCAATGGACCCTTTTCACAAGACTGTTATGATGCGTTTAATCATCAAATTCTTAAAAGTTTTTATTATTTCGATTTTTTAAAAATTGTATGAACATTTATATGCATTTATGAATGTATTATATCATCTTTGCGTCAAATTGCAAAAAAAAAACAAAAACAAAAAAAATAATTAAAAAAAAAATAATGACTGCTTATGCAAGGTGTTTCTAATGCAGCGTCTATGGGGCTGAGAGTAAATTTGACGTTATTCTCTCCTCTGGCAGCCGTCATCAGTTTCACACTATTTCTTTCCTTTTTCTGAAAGTCTTGATAACATCATAGTGGAGTTTATTTTATTATTTAAGCAAATAGGATTGTTAAAAAACTATTTGTTGTACTCTCCAATTCACAGCGCTCTAAGTTTAGCCAACTATGAAGCCCTCCACTACTGGGAGAACTCAGATATGTAAAAAGGCTCTATATTAAAATAAAAAAATATATATTTTCTGCAGTAGAAGAAGCCACTGTAGAACGTTTTTCTTATAATAAATTACTTGCACCTCATAGGATGACAACAAAATGCAATGAACACGCACTAGCTTTTTGAGGTGCGAGACACTTCCGTGGGTAATAATACCAACCCTCTATGATGATGTACTTTGGAATTTTGGAATGACCAAAACAACATTTCAGACATTTTGCATTGCAGTTGGTCTTCTGGTTTGGCCACTGCAGTCCCATCATGTTCATTTTTGTTATTACATAATCCATTAAAACAAAATCACATGATTTGTTGATGTGCACGCTGGAATATTATCAGTAAATGTGTTTGCATCATGGCCAACACAGGCTCATTCTGAAAACGTAGCCCTATATACATTTCTGGAGATCGCAAATTATGTAGCCAGAAGTACGTATGGCTGCATTTAGTTTTTAAAATGAATTGCTACTTTAGAAAACACTATTGGTTGGGTTTAAAAAAGTGAGTGGGCGGGTCAATCGGTGCTTTTGAAAACACTTTTGGTTGGGTTAAGGAAAGAAGGAGGGTGGGTCAGTCAGTCATTCAGTCAGTCAGTCGACTGGATTCACGAAAACAAAAAAGGCAAAAAACGTAGCTCCTGGGACATATTTGGTGAACTCCAGAAATGTATAGAGATTTTCAGAATGAGTGTGTGTCTCTAGTGTGTCATAGTCATTTGTGCTCATACATTTTTTCTCTGCACATTTTCAAAATGTATGTGCATCTTGCTCTTGTATTGCATTTTTAAAGCGCATATCCAAAATGTGCAGAAAAATATTTGCATGGAAACATACAGTAGCTACTGATGCATTACAAGTGCTGAAAGCCAGTCTAAACATTTTAAAGCTGTTCCTCAAATACAGAAGCAACAAATTGGCTCTGCAATTATTATTTAGCAGTGGTCAGTAGCAGCAGCATTATGTTAATTTCTCCTCAAACGTCTTCTGGGAGACACTGATTTCCATCCTGCACACCGAGAGGGTTAAGAGGTGCACGGGGACATTTGAGATCTCAGGAGAATTCGTCTGTCCACAGGAGCCATTTTAACTGGGCCAGGCTGACAGGACAGAAGAAGAGATTTTATCGCCAATCAGAGAAATAGGAGGGCGATAGACTGAGCGAAATTGGCTTTGCCTATTACCGCGGGTGATTTTCCTCACTTAAACACCCTGCGGAATCGCATCTTCTGTACTCTAAATAAAGTACTGACAAGCAGGCTGATTTATAACGTGGTCACTTCCTCACCTTAAACATGTGATGCTTCTATCCGAGACCTCAGAGTCTCATTGCCAGCCTTCCCTAAGAGGAAAAGCAGACTTAATGCTCCCATTCATATTGAGTTTGTGCGCCGTTAGAGAGACTTAGTTATGCGCTGGCGTGATTAGGCGATTGCTTAAAATAAGGTTTTCATCGTGACAGTTAAATACCACTATAAATGAGTCGATTTTGTAAAGCGAGTGTAATTTTAGATATTACAGATGCTGGGAAATATTGTGAAGGTCCCTAGGCATAGCTGGAATTTGAACGTGTGTCACCTTAATAATGCATTGTATGCTAATGATATGCACGCAATTACTCTCTAAGTGGCTTTTCTTGCTGAACTTCACCACATTGGAGGAAATGTAAATAACCAGCACTAACCGAGGGCTGTGCGAGGCTGCCATGATAGCCTATCATTTGACAAATGACTGTGTCCTACTAAACATGTCAGCAGGGCAATTCAGATAGAGGGGGAAAAAGGTTAGTGGTATAGTTTAAAACTTGAGCATGTCATTAGACTTGCTTTTCATATAGTAGTGTGAAGTGGTAGTTTACTCATGCACTGTTATTACTGCTATACAGCCCGGCTTGCCGCTGGCATGTAATTATGTTATGAAGCATGGCTTTGCTTTCCCAGCAGGATGAAAATGTCTTCTTTTATGCGGCAGGCTCTTCAGATTTGAGACACAGGTGTAAAAAACTCTGGAAACTACACTGATGCTACAGAACTTTGCACAATACACCTCTAATTTGTGAAGTAGGATGGGAATATAGCTTCTTTTAATCAGAGAATGCCCAAGATGGCCTTGCAATGAAGCATTTTCTCGTCCCCATATAAGCATGTGATGGTGCTGAGTGGTGTGAAGCTCAGGTTGCGTGTAAACTGAAGACCCTCGGCTTGGCAAGCTTCAGTGTTCAGTGATATTTCGCTTAGAAGGGTTGAAGAGCTTGTTTTTCAATATGAACAGAAGCCAAGGGCTGCAGGGGTCGTATTTTAAAAAAAAAAGAGTCCGGGGTGTTTCGATAATTCGTCATTCTGAATATCTTGTGATGCAATCGAAGAATGTGTTATAATGCATCTCAAATAGCAGCCAGATTGTACATTAGTGACCCATACTGTACCCTGACTTATTGTACCACTGAGTTTGACTGACCCTGCCTTTACCTCTTTACATTTTATTTGTTCAGTTATACACCAGTCAGAAACTATTTGCTGTATTTCCACTTATAAACTGGAATATTAACCTGCAAACCTAATAGCTAATAGCCTCCGGCTGCCAGAGTCGAGGCCACAATCAATCAATGCAATCTGAAGGAGGACACACATATTGAATAGCCTCTGCTCGGGTTTATTTCTGATTTCATGGCTACTTTAACCGTCTCCAATAATGGTTTGTAGCTTAAAAGGGCACACATTTACGAAAACAAATATAAAGAAATTTTCATATATTCATGCTTTATTTCTCTTTATTGAGATTGATCATTTCAATTTTCCACTACATACAGAGTTTCTGCAGGTCTCAGCAAGTTAAATTTAAGACTTTAAGACTATTATGAATAAAATTTTAGTTTTCATTTCATAGAGTTCTATGAATGGCCCAGTTGGAAGAGATTTTTATTTGCATTATCAAATTATAATTATTTTTTTAGAACTTAATAAATGTGAAAATATAGTAATAATAATTTAATAATTAAAAAATTAGATAGCTAGCAAAATATTTTAAATATTGTGTCAAAACAAGCAAGCTCTAGTTGTATACATACACGTTTTTTCAATTAAAAACTGAAAAATTAAAACTATAAAATATATAATAAACTAAATGTATGCACAACAATCTGTCCAGGTCAGCTTCTTTTGCAGTAAACACATGGAGAACTTAAAAAAAAAAGTTATGGTAAGGAAAATAATAAAACTATTATGGTAAACAGAGTTAAAAATCACATTCTTAAATAAAAAGTTAAACGTTTTATTGAGATGGATTGTTGGTGATTGGATAGGTGTTGGCCAGATTGGGTAGCTATACATGAAAAATTGAAAATTAATCAAGATTTAAGCCCTACAACACAATATTTCAGAAAATTTAAGACTTTAAGGCCTAAAACTTTGTTTTTGAGATAAGACATTACAACATTTTCAGACCCTGCAGATACCCTGTACATACAGTAAGCGTTCTTTAGCATTCCTCGATTTTCTGAGAACCTTCCAGAACACTATCAATGGATAGATATATCATGAAATAAAACAAAATGTTTATAGGTTTTATAATGAGCTTATTAGTTCAGAAAGTGTGTTTTTTCTCATACCAAGTGCAAATGTGACATTGATTTTATACAGCATATTTTATTTACAGACAAAACACATGTTTTTGCTTTTGCTTTGTCAAAAAAAAAACTTAAAAGAGAAAGTGTCCTTGTTCCTAACAATTAGGTTATATGTCCATAAATAATGTCACTATATGTTTCCATCCAGAGATGCAAATAAAATTTAAGCGCATAACTGGAATATTGCATATAAGACGTGCGAATAAAGCAGCGTTTCCATCCAATGAGTAACAGAGACTAAAATCGCCAGTTCCTGATTAACTGGCAGCAAATATCAACAGTAAAAACGGAATTTGCTCCGGTAGGAGAAGCTGCGTCAATCTTTTCTTTATTTAATAAATTACTTGTGCCTCAGAAGGCGATGCTGACACGCACATTTTCAAAATTTATTCGCATTTTGGTGTTTCCATCAAGGATGTAAACAAAGCTACTTTGTTAAAGAAACCAATAGTATCTGGATGCAGCCTTGGCTGTGATTGCATATCCCAGTGATGCAATGTCAGACACAATGCCCTCAATGGAGCTAGTGACATCACTCTGCATCCAGACTCATCTCAAAGAAACTGATCATTTTTATGAATTGGTTAAAAATAAAACTCGCTTATTAAGAGAGTGTCTTCCAGCCACATACTGGAAGTTTGCTTAATATTTGACCAATTGTTTTTATTAATTTCATATTTCTACATTAAAATAATTTATTTCTTAACATTGTGTTAATATGTGCATGTCATCTCTGAGCTGCAAATTAAATATAAATATTTGATAATAATTTTAGTAGTTATGCAGTCATTAAATATTACAATAAATGTAAAAATAGTGTCTAGCTGGTTTTACATTAACTATAATTTAACTTTAATTATTAATTCTGACATCATTTTTATTAAAGGTAAGGTCCAATTGTAAACTAGATGTCATACAAACGAAGGAAAACTAACCCTTTTGTTTGATGTTTTTATGCTCTCTGAACAAAGCAAATTGTGATTGGCCCAAACTATATTTACTCTTGCTTAAAATCATCCACATGTTATTTAGTCTGGGTCCATCGTGTTCTATTTTATGTCATTTTGCCCACAACTTTTGAAGGATGGGATGATATCGCACAACCTGTGCATTCTGGCATTCACCTAAATTGTCTGTTTATACTAAGATACATTTGAGCCAAAACAGCAGATTTGTTTAGACTGGAGTTAAAATCCAAAACATATTCACCTGAATATCTTAGTGAAAATCAGAGAACGTGTAATAGCATTTCTCACATAGTTTTGTTTTTCCAGACAGATTTTACATTAAACATCAAGTGGAATTGAACATTAAATCGAAAGGAAATTGAGTTTTTTCACAAATCTTGACTTTTGATTACACTCAACACAAAATAAACTGTGATTGACACAATGTTTAACGCTCACTTAAAGTAATACATTTAGTTTAATCTGGGTAAATCTTGTTTTACCGCAAGCCATTTTTGTCCCAATTTTTTTGAGAATAGGCTGATTATACACAACCTGCAAATTTTGGCAATCATGTAATGTGGTTGCTTCTGCTACAGGACAGAACAATTTGTGCCAAAACTGAAAACCAGTTTGAACTCACAGGTGTTCAACAGCTAAAAAAAAAAAAAAGAAAAATATTAAAAGCTCCATTAAAAGCTTACATGGTTGTTAATTGGGTTATCCGATAGAATCTTAAGGTTACTTAAAGACCTGAAACCCATTTTTGATTCACGACCTGCCAGTTATCCATGGTATGACAGATAGGACAACTTTGCAGCAGTACTAAAATAAAAATGTAAAAAGTTAATAATAATAATAATAATAATAATAATAATAATAAAATAATAATAACTTACCCATAGTCACCCATAAGTTTCTGAAGAGCACAAATGAAGATACAAGTAGGCATGGCTAACCATCGCCATTTTGTTGCATACTGACCGGGGGTGACCAAATAAGGGCAAAGAGGTGGAGCACGAGCGGAGCTGCAGATGCCTGCTAGCATTTTGCTTAGACGGGCTTTTCTTTGGGAGAATTGCTTTACACTTCATTACCTGCGACTAGTTTGTGTTCAATAAAGTAAAGTGCTTAGACGATTTTGCATTGGCATACAATTCACCGGAAACAATTAACCCAGGTTACTGGCAAATTAAATATACCCTATTAAGTATACCCTATTAAGTACACAGCATGCCATATTATCTGATAATTGTAGGAACTAATTCCAAAAGGCAACTGACTGTGTAAAGCCACATAAAACAAAACAAAAATACGATGTAAATGTCAAGCTCAGGGCAAGATGAAGTTACAGCGACCAGCGAGACCTAGCTGTCACTCAAGTGACCACGCCCTTGAGTATACAGACTTAACTAAACTTAATATAAACTAAACGAATAAGTTATATAAAAAAAAAACTCACAGTGGTCATGAAGGGTAATATTAGCTTTATGCACCAAACCATCCTTTGTACCAGGCTGTAAACAAGTTTTTATCAGCTGTAAAATTGGCCAATTTAGCATTGAAGTCAGTGAACATCTGGAGCCAGCCCCCAAAGGAGAGTCGAGGAATTGCAGTTTCAGTTACTTCCGTATTGCTTCACGAGGGGGAGTGGGATGTTGCCACTTGCACACCACACTCCATCTGATTGGTGGTGATATAGCCAATTATGATATGGGGATGGTTTGGGGACCATGATGGACAGAGGCCAGTGGGCAAATTTGGCCAGGATGCTGGAGTTAAACCCCTACTCTTTTTCGAAGGACATCCTGGGATTTTCAATTGGGATTAACATCTCATCCAAAACATAGATAATTCATCAACAACAAAACGTAAACAACATCGATTAATTTTAATTATTGATTAAACTAATTATTAACAAATTTATTAATTAATTCATAAAACATATGCTGTTCTTTTAAAATATAACCATTTTTTATAATGAATAAGACAATACACCATGCACTAATGCTAATTTAAGCAACTTATTATCACATTATGTGCATAAATTAACACTATTCTAAATGAATGCATGCTTTTCATTCCATGATGCCTTAAGCAAATGAAATGAACTTTATTGTATAGTGAAACTTGACTTAATTATACGGTGCATGCTTTCTCTTGTTCATCCTGACACTGATAATAATAATAAGCAAAATTTGCATTACCGTTCTAACCAGTAATAACCCGCCATGGTTTTATTCTCTATGATGCAACCAATTGAAATAATAGTTGTCAGCTTTTACGCCAAGAGATATGACAAGCCAAACCATGCATAATGATGTGTGCAATGAATCACATGCATGTTGAAAGATGACACTCAAATGTCAGATTTCAGCAGCTTATGATCCACAAAACGCTTGCATTTATATCCCATTATGCTGTGTGCAGTGTCTATAAGAGGCCAATCAGTGTGCTATTGTGTATGGAATGTGCCACTCGGTCAGATGACTGATGTCGCACAGAATGCAATTTCAAAGAGTTATTTATGAAAAAAAAAAAAAAGATGGCCACTGCATAAAACAAGCTGCTTGGTTTTGGCTCTGAGATGAGATTGAGAATACCATTAGCTGGAGTCAGCGACAAGAGAGGGACAAGAGTCATCGAGAGCCCTAGACTACTAGATCATTCCAAATAAACAAGCTCGGTGCAAAACCTACTCCACTGCCTACCTAGGCTCCATTTCACCTTGATCCGTCAAAATCATTTTTTCAGCCAGAAAGGAATCATGTAATGCATTGCGATGAGGCAAAAAAATAAAATATTCTCAATCTTAAGCATATTTTATTCAATGCTGAAATATACTGATGGAAACACAGTATTTTCTTAAAACAAAATAGGCAATGTATTGCATCTGTTTGTTATATTTTGAAGAAAACAAAAAAGGCGATGCAGTGGCGCAGTAGGTAGTGCTGTCGCCTCACAGCAAGAAGGTCGCTGGTTTGAACCTCGGCTGGGTCAATTTGCATGTTCTTCTTCATTCATTCATTTTCTTTTCAGCTTAGTCCCTTTATTAATCTGGGCTCACCACAGCGGAATGAACCGCCAACTTATCCAGCATTTGTTTTTTGCAGTGGATGCCCTTCCAGCTGCAACCCATAACTGGGAAACACATACACACTTATTCACACACACATACACTATGGACAATTTAGCCTTCCCAATTCACCTGTACCGCATGTCTTTGGACTGTGGGGTAAACCAGAGCACCCGGAGGAAACCCACGCGAAGGCAGGGAGAACATGCAAACTCCACACAGAAACGCCAACTGACCCAGCCGAGGCTCGAACCAGCGACCTTCTTGCTGTGAGGCGACAGCACTACCTACTGCGCCACTGCCTCGCCCAATGTAAATACATTAAACTTTAATTTTACAAAGGCCTACTGTCTCTGAAAAAAAGATTCTAGATTTTATTTATATTAGATATTAAATAAATTTTTTTTAGATATTAAATTATTTTAGATATTTTTTAGATATTGTTTTTATTGTTTAAAAATAATAAACTATGGATGAGTTTTAAACTATAAGAGAATAGTGCTAAACAGCTGTGTGTGTATGGAATATCCTGTTGCAAAACATGGCGAAAAGACATGATGGTAATAGTTTAATTGCGGTGTTTACGTGAGTGTACTGCACTTCAATAATGCCACTAAAATCAGCATACTCCACAAGTCTTAATCCGATTCTGTTTAGTTTGATTATGACTTAAGCTAGGATTAAGTTCATCAAAAATCACTGTTTACGTGGTAGACTCTTAATCAGAGTATGGTCTTAATCATATTAAAATTGGATTATTGCTGTCCATGTAAACGCACTCAGTGTTACTCTGGCACATGTGTATATCAAGTGCTTGTGCATACGTGCAATCAAAACTTACTGAATAAAATGCATGCATATGACATCACAGTTTTTACAAATTTATATTTGTGTAGTTTATCACTGTCTGTCATTGTAATGAACAGCCAAAATTCATAAAAATGAGTTTGTTTAAAAAAAAAAAGTAACTTACAAGGCTTCAGATACAATCCTGATATACAGCAGGTGACATTGACATTCAAGTGTGCACACTTGTATTCAAAAACTGCAAGCCACCTTGTCACAATTTCTTTAAAAAACACTGTGCACCTCAGAACCATTTGTCAAGCATTTAGAACATCACAAATGGATGCATATATCCAGCCTGACACCCATATGTAGGCAGCAGACAGCACGTTTGCTTTTGGAACAAAGCTAAAAATCTTGAACACATGCTCACTAAAATACTTCCAGCTCATCTGGCTGAAAGCCAATACGATTCCATGCTGGAGACAGTCAAATCCAAACATGTCAAAATCCCATATTAGCGCTAGGCTAGCATACTAGTGAGAACACACTGACTGGATCTGAACTGTATATGTGAGTGGATTTGAAAAGATGAATGACTAGAGCCGCAGAGGTTTTGCTGACTAGGCCCAAAGCCTCTCTAATGGAACATAATGCACCGCACTGTCACACTGCATCACATCTCAGCAGATGGGATAACTGTCGGCCTACTTTGCCCCATCCCTTTCACCTGAATTGCTCTTTTCCATAAACCGTTAGGTCTTAATGGAGTATTTAAGTTAGTCGGACCAATTTTCAGGAGTCTGCTTAATGAGGACAAATGCTCACTGATTGACTTGTTAAAATGAGTCTTGTATTGTGAAAACATCTATATCCAAATGTTTAATAAGAGCGAAATTGAATTGACCTTTCATATTGGTTTTCTTGCACCCAGAGATACTTCTGAATCCTTGAGCCACCGGACTGCATCAAGATGATGAAAAAAGCCAAGGTTTTAGATCCAACTGCTGCCGGGCAAGGCGGTAAGAATAATATAATTGTGCTCTCTCCCATATGGCAGGCTGACACCGGCAACAAACCTTATCCAACAGCTCTATTACTGAATTACCGAAACAACAAATCCAGCCATGTTCTCCATGAAGACCTGCTAGTACAAAAACATGATGGTGGTGGCGGTGGGAAGGGGTTGTTTTGTAATTCTTTCTTTCTTTTTTTCCCTCCTTAATGGTCACTTTTCCCAGAGGATGCAATTTAGCTAATCAGTTTTCATTGTATTCATAATGATGAGAGTATGGCAATGGAATTCGACACACTTCATAGGACATGAGTCTCATTTAGAGAAGTTATCCCACAGTAAGCGTCGGCGTTAAAATGCAACGGCGGATTTTCTAGATAAAATCTAATGACCTCCTCTCCACGGCAAAGTGAATAATATATCTGTCCCTGAGGAGTTAGATAGCGAGATAAAAGCAAGCGCTGAATCCAACGTAGCCACACAAATTTATTTAAACTCGCGAATGATCAAACAGCTGGTTAAAGTCGTAGGTTGTGGTTTTGGAAACTGGCCGGTTGTGTACAAGATGCAAATGAAGAGGAGGCTGTGAATGTGGCTTATGCAATCAGAGGCTTCATCAATGCCTTGTGTGCCCTTCATCTGGAAGCCTGCTAAACCACCCAACAAGAATTCGCTGTCATTCAGCTTGGGTTTCTTTCAATCGTGTAACCATGGATGCGAGGAAAAACCATCAACTGACCCAAATGTGAAGTGCCTGTGCTGTGAAGGACAGTAAATAGAGCCAGAAAAGAGGAGGAGGAGGAGGAGGAATGCACCAAGCTGGAATCAAACCTGGATTCATTTTAGGAAAAAAATACACCCTCTTAACATTTAATTTCTTTATTTTTGTTTTGTTTAATTTATATTATTTCATTTGCTTTGAGGTGGGGATTTATTTTATCTCGTTTATCGCATTTACTTCATTTTTATTTTCATGTTATTTATGAACCCCTCCTTCTTTATGATCACGGGTGAAGATATCCTAATTATAGGACATAAAAAAAATGTCCTTATTTATAAAGTTTGTCTCATTTATGCCTGTTTCACACTGCATACATTATATCTAAAAAAAAAAAAGCAAATGCTATGAGAAAATATATACAGTTAAAATTAAAATTATTGGCCCTCCTATAAATTATTTTTAAAAAATATTTTCCAAATGATGTTTAAAGGTGCTGTATGTAAGTTTTTGACTCTTCTAAAGCATAAAAATACCGTAATATGTTTGCAGATATATTAAAAAAAAAAAAAACATGCTAATGTGAATATTCTTGTTTATTTGAAAAACATTGCTGAGGTCAGATATTATACTTTGAAAATACGAGTTACATGCCAGAATGTCTGTCTTTGTTTTGGTTCTTTTAACCCACCAACTACAACTTTAGCCAATTATATTTCAGCATTCAGGGTTGCCTTCATGGAACACATCGTATTTCATAACTCATCGTATTTCACATCGTAGTCGGGAAGGCTTTCAAAGTATGCGTCCTTGACCGAAATGTGACCTCCGGTGGACAGTAGCAGACTCCGAAATGAGACGCAGATTCAGAGTTCCACATTAGGTGGTTATTAATTAACAAATAATATGAATATTACAAGCGTAAACATTAGTTGAGCAGGTTACAATGTAACCTCGTGTCCAAACAACACGCTACATGATGAGATTTGCAGTGATAAACAATTTGGCTGTTTGCACCAGACGAAAAATGGCGGAAATGTAAATAGCCATTTAGAAGCACAGAAAAGTGCAGTTACTTCACTCCAATAGAATAATAATGTTTATAATCTAATAATACATATTAAGCCTCTTTAACATTGTTAAATGTACATGCTGAATCACTGATATGTGTTGGCTTGCTCTGAGTCACAGTTCTAAAGTTCAATTTCGAATGGTTTATTTTATTTTCAAGATCTGAGGTGAACTATCTGCTGCTGCTTTCAGTAGTATGGCAATAAATGTCATCTGAAATGGCATTCAAACTCACATTATTAGCATTTAACACAGAATAAAGCACATGAGGTGTACCTGAGCTTATCATTGTTAGTTTATCCTGTTGTTCATCTGCAACAAATAGAATGTTCCTTCTATTGCGTGCCGTTGCTTTTATATCCACTTGTCAAGTGTAACGTCACACAATGTGGCTTACGGGTGAAAGCGATATATCAAACTTTATGGGGAGACTCAACAAATGGCTATAATAAACGTTTACAAATCGCTGTCATACTTTCGAAAATCCAGATCGCTATATATATATATATATATATATATATATATATATATATATATATATATATATATATATATATATATATATATATATATATATATATATATATTTATTTATCAAATATCCGATGACCAGAAAGTGATTGTTTTTTTTTATAAATTGTTAATTTTTTTTTGTCCAGAAACTGTTGTGTACACCATGATTTTATATAAAATTCACTTTAATGTGTGATATGACTAAAAAGGGATCATAAACTAATTTTGTCCTAATTCAAATGAATAGCGGCTTGGAGCCGGAAACAGTATTCTATGTCACCAACACGTCATGACTTAACAAGCTGATAGAACACAATTTAAATCTGTTGGTCCTCAATCTGGCAACCTGTGCTTGCCTTTGTTTTGATCCAGAAATGCAATACCTGGTTCAACCACTAGGTGTCAAACTTACATACTGCACCTTTAACAGAGCAAGGAATGTTTCACAGTATTTACGATAATATTTTTTTACTGGAGAAAATCTTATTTGTTTTATTTTGGATAGAATAAAAGCAGTTTTTAAAATTTTAAACCCCTTTTAAGGGCAAAATTATTAGCCACTTTAAGCTATATTTTTTTCAATAGTCTACAGAACAAACCATCGTTATACAACAACTTGCCTAATTACCCTAACCTGCCTAGTTAACCTAATTAACCTAGTTAAGCACTTTAAGCTGTATAGAAGTGTCTTGAAAAATATCTAGTAAAATGTTATTTACTGTCATCATGGCAAAGATAAAATAAATCAGTTATTAGAAATAAGTTATTAAAACTATTATGTTTAGAAATGTGTCTTCTTTCCGTTAAATAGAAATGAGTGAAAAAATATACAGAGGGGCTAATAATTCAGGAGGGCTAATAATTCTGTATATGCTTAGAAACATATAATATAAAATAATATATGTTCACACAAAACTTATACAGCAACTAGATAAACACAGCAGTCATATCACTAGTCCTAAATGCAACTGAATGCTAACCAACAAAGCATTTTAGGTCTGCTGTCTGGCCTATAATCTTTGACCACTAAGAAAAAGAATCACTTTAATGTTGGAGCGAGGAAACACAAGACACACAAAATGCAATGTATTTTTCTACCAGCATCAGCAGCAAGGATGCTTGGTGCTACAACAGAAAAACATAAACTATCTATCATGCTTACGACCTTAATAAAATATTAAACTTACCATCGATTGCTATTTTCTCTGCAATTTCTTGCCACCGAGCTTCTCTTTTTTGTCAATGTTTTGTAGTCCTTCTGCAGACTTTTTGTTCTCAGACACCAGTGTCAACAAACACTCGACATCCATTGTTTTCCAGAACGCTTTTATTCGACATCCACACTAGTTTTCAAAACAGCTTTCTGAGCCACCAGTTTTCTAGTTTCACCCTTTTGTGAAACAGAAAAGGCTCCATGAACATGATCTGAAGCTCAAATCTAATCGGATGGTTCATTTTATCTTATGATGAAGGGAAAAAATGACACACTGGTAGTAAAAAAAAGAAAGAAAAAAACTACAATTGTTGGATTGCACATTCAAATCAGTTAAAGTTAAAGATTAAAGTACAGACTACCAGGCCTGAAGCCGAGGGGGGTTCGGGTAGTTTGAAAGACCCCTCACTAACAAGGGTGCAGAATTTGCAATGCCATCATAAATAGTAAAAATAATAAATCAATAAAGGCTTTAAGACCAAGCAGAATCCCATGTTGGTTGTCGCTTCGATGTGACTGCAGCTAATCAGTTTTGACCAATGCAGACAACTGAATACAATCTTACATAAACAACACATGGCAAGCAACACGTTGATATTAACAAATAATCATATTAGATTACAAACAACCCAACAAGTTGTTTAGCATGTGTGCATCATTGCTATTATGTTTAAACATGTAATATTTTTCCTGAGGCGATTTAAACCAAAATACACAATGACACTCTAACAAACATATGTTCAATGATAAGGAATATGGTTGGGACTGACTTTGAAGGAATAAATAATGTGAGGAAAGCTCCTTTATAGTGCACTGGACAAGTCTGAACAAGTTCAACCTACACATGCACAAGGCAGGCAGTTCTGTACAATTACATAATCTATCGGCTTAAAGATATCGGCCTAATTTTGATGTCGGATCGATAACGATAACATTAAAAATAGCATTTATTGGCCGATATTGATATAGCTGCCAATATATCGTGTATGCCTAGTTATAGATGACCAGAAAGCTAAGGTCAAAACATGGGAGATTTGTGATTTGGGCAGAATTTAACCATAATAGAGTGAAAGACTATCATCTGCTTGTCTTTTTAAGGTCTGTGACATTGAACTGACTTTAAAGCATTGTGCATAAAGAACTTGAATAAAGATTAATTGTATTTAAATAATTTCTATGATGAAGACTATGCACTGTTATTTTATGTTTGTTTATGAAATTTCCGTACCCGAATGCTGTCAGACTGTCCGCAAAAATCCAGCTGTGCAAGAAAACATACAATCTGACAAAAAAGAAGCCATCTTTCGTTACTGTATTGTTTTTAAATAGCCAAAACATTTTACAAGTAACTTTTATTGTAAATCTTGGACCTTATTCTCAAAACAAAAACAAAAAAAGACCAATAAAATATGTGAAGCACCAAAAGTGGCCCGTATTTAAATACTTACTTGGCTATTGTTGTTATACATGAATTTTCAAATGTACTGTTTTACAAGGGAGGCAAGAAAAAAATCACGAAGCTCTATATCATTATTATTATTGTTGTTGTTGTTATTATTATTATTATTATTATTATTATTATTAGACCATAATTTTTTATATAAAAATGTAAAAATTCCAGATTAGATAATAAATATATAAATATAAATGTTTGTATTTTAAAAATAATTTTATAGAAAATAATTAAATAGAAAATGAGGCGTACATCTGCAAAAAGGTTCAATTTTTGAGAAAAACGAATCACCTCTTTCACCAGGCTGGCTACAGGCCTGACAACAATGCTACCAAAACTATTTTCTTCATTCACACAGATCCACAATGCTGTATTAGAGGAATAAACCACCAAAAATCATTATTGTCATCTTTTACTCACACTTCAATTGTTTCAAACCTTTATGAGTTCTTTCTTCTGTTATACACAAAAGAAAATGTTTTGATAAAAGCTGAAAATCTCTAACCATTGACTTCCATAGCATTCCATAAGAGTCGATGGCTACAGGTTTTTAGCTTTCTTCAAAATATCTTCTTTTGTGTCCAACACAAGAAAGAAACTCGTAAAGGTTTGGAGCCACTTGAGGGTGAGTAAACAGTTTTTCAATTTTGGGAGAACTATCCCATTAAGCAGGCCAGGCCAATAGCTGATGACATCATTTTTAAAGAAGCACTATGTCCCTGAACACATACACAGATAGAACATGTAATATGCATGTGAACATCACCACAGTTTTTGAACAGAGATGATTAGCAATATTGTTTTAAAAATGCACTTATGGTGCATTTGCATCACACTGTTTTCAACCAAAAATGGGAAAAGTCCAAGTGTTTGTAAACAATACTATTATCACCTCCATGTAAATCACTAAAACAAATATTTGTGAAAAAATTCATATGAGCATTAAGCTTTTATTGTGAGTTTATAGGCATGGCAGAGTACTTGACAACCAAAACAACAATGATAGACGACAGGACTGCGTTTGTGTGGAGAGAAATGTGTACTGGTGTGTTCATGTCATTTACAATAATAAAAAAAAATTATATATATACAAGTATATATATATATATATATATATATATATATATATATATATATATATATATATATATATATATATATACATATATATATATATATATATATACATATATATATATATATATATACATATATATATATATATATATATATATATATATATATATATATATATATATATATATATATATATATATATATATATATACATATATACATATATATATACATATATATACATATATATATATATATATATATATATATATATACATACATACATACAAGTATATATATATACACAAGTAGTTTGAACAGTGAAGAATACATGCATAAAACCAACCCAGGCTCAGTCTGATTGCATACCTCTATATACATTTCTGGAGAGCACCAAGTATGTCCCAGGAGCTACTTTTTTTCTCTCTCAGTTTTTGTTTTCACAACTCTACCAGAGGACGCTGTGTCACTTTTTTAGATCTCAAAATTCCTGCTTTTCTTGCATAAATCCACCAGAGGTCGCTGTTGACTGACTGACTGACTGACTGACAGTAAGTAAGAAAGAAAGAAAGATGTATTTATATAGCGCATTTATCGTGTATGGCCATACACACAAAGCACTTCATAATCATGAGTGGGTCTCTCCAAACCACCACCAGTGTGCAGCATCCACTTGGATGATGCGACGGCAGCCACAGGACAACGGCGCCAATGCGCTCACCACACACCGGCTATAGGGGAGTGGAGAGACAGTGATAGAGCCAATTCAGTAGATGGTGATGATTGGGAGGCCAGTAAGGGCCGATGGAGGAAATTTGGCCAGGACACCGGGGTTACACCCCTACTCTTTTACGAGAAGTGCCACGGGATATTTAATGACCATAGGGAGTCAAGACCTCGGTTTAAT
>NC_079440.1:48969610-49022110 GCF_903798145.1 Danio aesculapii | reverse complement strand
CTTTTTTATATATTGAAAGCTCAACTTTATTTGCAGAGCATTTGCCACCTGTTTGCTCTGCAAAGTCTATACTGCTTTGTAATTGATCTCCAGCAAAATTAGATTAAAGGAAAAGTTCATCCAAATATTAAAGTTCCATCTGTAATTATTTATGCAAATAAGCTTCTATTTCTGTGAATTAGAAAAGATGTTATTTTGAAGATAAGAGAAAATGTTTTTGTCCAGAGTGAAATTTAATGTGACTAAAAACAACACTAAACCTACACTATTGAGTTATACCAAAGAGTATAGAATTACCAAGAGGCGACACTCTAGTGCGATTTTTTAAACAGCCACTAGATGGCGCGGCGGCCATTTTGGAATGAAAATTCTAATAGAACAACAGCATATTATAAGTCTGTAAAATAAACTATTAAAAGTGCCGATGATTGTGATTGTAAGTGTTGTATTGTCGTCTTTCAGGTTGTCTCTCAGCTTTAATGCGCTTTTTAAATAAATAAATAAAAAACAAAGCAGCTGTAAGTCCATTTTTAGATAAAAATAACTAAAAGAGGAAAATTATCATTGCTGTCTCACTAGAAAATGTTGTTGCTTATCAAAACGCAGAGTGAGGTGTGCATTTTAATGGCCTCAGAGTTTTTTATGATCTCAGAGCTTGATGACATGGCTGCTCGTCAGATCCGGATGAACGACCCAAATTAGAATACAAAGAAATGCGGAGGGCATGACCTGTGAGTCTCGTCAGTTTGTTTTGTCTTCTTATTGGGGTTTTCCACTCATAGAATTTACATGAAAACTTTTAAATAAATGGAAATAGGCATACTGTGAGCTTCAGACACCACAATGCAGCTCATCAAACGCAGCATGGGGCCAGCATAATAATGATCTTAGAGTTTTTTTATGATCTCAGAGCATGATGACATGGCTGCTTGTCAGGTCTGGATTAACGACCAAAATTAGGCATACATGCAAATGCGGAGGGCATGCCTTGTGAGCCTCAAACCACACGTCTGAAGCTCTCAGTATGCCACATATAGTGTATATTTTCCATATACTGATCTTTTATTATTCTACTATGCCTTGGTATACCCAGATTTTCATTATAGGGCACCCTTAACACTCTAGAAAATCTGTTGTATAATTAGCACTTGTGTATGCCTCTTCTTGTTGTATCACTAAATGCCTACTCAATTGTAAGCCGCATTGGACAAAACCGTTTGCTAAATGACTAAATGCAAATATGACATGGGAGTCAAGAAATAACAGATTTTGACCTTGAAGAAAAAACAAACAAACACCATCAACAGTACAATGGCCGGCCACCCGAGTTTTTTGTTTGTTTACATATGTTTATATTAGACTATTTTGTTTGTATCACATAAATCAATACCAAACCGCAATCAATCTCCGCGGCCTGAGAATGACAGCGCACTCAGATACAATCTCTAAACTGGAATACTCAATGATCTGGCATAAAAACACCAATGCACAACCTCCTACTAATGCATTTGTGCTATTTGTTACTATGTGACACCAGAAAGCTTCAATACATCGCTGTAATATATCACACCTATTGTTGTCCCTAAAGGCCTATAAGGATTCATTCTTGTTTTAATGATTTTGACACGTCATTAATTAGCTTAAATACAAGGTGAAGGTCAATGGATAAACATTTCCATGAGAGCCAAACCACTCACGAGAGCCTATCTGCAACTGAAACACTCAAAGTTAAGCCCTGTTTAGAATGCAAGACGTCTTGGATGAGCCTCGGGCATCCAATAAAACAGATATTACCATCTTCTCCTTATCTTTGCCCATATCTATGAAAAACAATCTCCGCTGGCACTTCACACCATGAGTCTTTTACTCACAGGAAATGAAAAAGGGCTGAGACGGTTTTAAACAATGTGACCCATTCACCTCTCGTTACCATCCATCCCATCATCAATTCATAAATGCACATGCAAATGAGAGATGTGCAAAGTGATGTTCTCAATACAAGAATTGAATTTTTTTCATGATTTACTTGATAGAAGCACTTGTTGTGGAATATATATATACAGTTGAAGTCAGAATTATTCGCCCTCCTGTGAATTTTCTTTTCTTTTTCAAATGTTTCCTAAATGATGTTTAACAGAGCAAGGAATTTTTCACAGTATTACCTAAAATATTTTTTTCTTCTGGAGAAAGTCTTATTTGTTTTATTTCAGCTAGTATAAAAGCAGTTTTAATTTTTTTAAAGCCATTTTAAGGGCAATATTATTAGCCTAAAATGTCTACAGAACAAACAACTGTTATACAATGATTTGCCCTAATTACCCTAGCTTTCCTAATAAACCTAGTTAAGCCTTTAAATGTCAAAGGTAAAGGTAAATATTAGAATCATAAAAAATAACTAGCAAAATATTCTTTATTAACTATATTTTTTAGATAGTCTACAGAACAAACCATTGTTATACAATAACTTGCCTTATTACCCTATCCTGCCTAGTTAACCTAATTAACCTAGTTAAGCCTTTAAAAGTCACTTTAAGCTGTTTAGAAGTGTCTAGAAAAACATCTAGTAAAATATTATAAAATATGGTAAAATAAATCAGTTATTAGAAATGAGTTATTAAAACTATTATGTTTAGAAATGTGTAGGGAAAAAAATCTGCTCTCCGTTAAACAGAAATTGGTTGAAAAAATAAACAAGGGAGGGGGCTAATAATTCTGACTTCAATATTATTTCTGGTCAATAAATGATTTCAATACCTGAAGAGGTGAAACCATCTACGCCTGCATGAACAGATCTCATTCATTATTTGAATTTTAGCTGTGTTGGTATTTATTCTAATTGTCAATAATGGAGAAGCTACAATTCAATGAAAGCTATTATAGTTGCTTTCTAAGTGCTTCTAATTAAATTTTTTTTGTGTGTCAGATTAATGGACAAAGACATACTGTTGAAGGATGTTGTATTATTGTTGGTTAGACCATGTTAAATGATCCTTCAGGGTAATTTTTCATATTTAGGTAAAAATAAAATAACATACGTATCATTTTTTAATTAATTTTAGTATGTACACATCAAAATAAATCATGAATAGGGCCAAACAGAATCTGCAGACATTTTTAACTATTTCTGTGCAGAATTTTGTAAAACATTTATTTGTTTATATTTATTTTATGCAGATTGCTTTTTGAAGTATCATAACTAAAACATAATTTATGAAATAAACAAATAATACCTTTCTAAATTGTATTTAATGTTTACAATGCAAATCCAATTAGATCCACTTAATTGATAAACAAAGTAAGTCTCTCATATAATATCTTTACTAAAAGACAGAAAATATTACTTCACAAACTGTACTGTAAATAAATCATATCAACATTTTCATATTAGTCAATAACATTACTGAAATTAATTAAAGAAATTGAATAAATAAACAAACATTTACAGAGGTAAATAAAAAGACTCAGTGATGGGTTAAAAATATGCAGAATTCTGCCTGCGCAGATACCGTGTGGGCTTAGTCATGATTGTACAAAATAATACCAAATAGAGTTCTTCGCCTAAAAAGAGGTGTGCTTAAATGTCAAAAGCTGCATTATAGTTATTTTGAAGCCTTCATCTTTCTTGCAATAATTTGCTTCATTATTTGTGACTATTTTCTTTAATGCAGTTATCTACTATAAAGTTTGCAAACAATTTTTGCTCTTAGTATGCATGGCAATTTGTGTTGGTGTATAAACTACTATTGCATGTAATGAGTGTGAGACTGTAGAGAGTGTCTACTGTAAATCCAAAAGTATGTTAAAATAGGTGTTACGATTTAGTTCAGCTAAAATATACTAGAAAAATTTAAATGCGGGTCGCTGGTTCACGTCCCAGCTGGGCCACTTGGCAGTTTCTGTGTGGAGTTTGCATGTTCTCCCTGTGTTTGCGTGGGTTTCCTACAGGTGCTCTGGTTTCCCCCACAATCCAACAACATGTGCTATAGGTGAATTGAATAAACTAAATTGGCCGTAGTGTATGTGTGTGAATGAGTGTGTATGGGTATTTCCCATACTGAGTTGTGGCTGAAAGGGCATAAAACATATGCCGGAATAGTTTGCAGTTCATTCCAATGTGGCGACCCCTGATAATCAGGGACTAAGCTGAAGGAAAATTAATGAATAAATGAAATTCAAATGTAAAGGGAAAATAAATGAAAGCAGTATTACTGTTATTTTATATATAAAAATGCCCTTTATGCTTGACCCTTATATCAAGAGAACTATTTTTAGATCCTTTTTGCATCCTAAATAAAGCAATGGCATAGATGTTGTCCCTGTAGGACAATATGTTAAAAGAAAATGAAAAATCTATTGGTATTAAATTTAGGTAAACCATTTTAAATTTAATACACAGTCAACCCTCTATGTCACAGACTAATCCAATAAAACTTTGGGTAGATTCGACTCATTTAACAGCAACAGATGAAGTGAAGGTCATTCGAGAACTATTTGAAAGTGGGTGATTGTTTCAAAAGTGAACAGACAGAGGAGTAAGGAGAAAATGAGAGGAGCGGGATGTGACTCATCTCTCAGCACGCACCTGTCAGCTTCACCCTGGCTACCAGCGATCAACAATTACGTCTTCAAGGGTGGATGACTTGGAAACACCTGCACGCTATCAAGAAAAAAACAACTGAAACTTAAACAGACCTCATTTAATCGCCACCTAGATCATTTCAGCTTCACTGTGCATCATAAAAAAAAGTATCACTCCAAAACAAAACATGATGCAATACAGTCTGAAAACACAGCCAATCAGAGGTGCATTTCCCCAAACAACAACAACGTAACTCTCGGCTGAACTATTATAGTACAATGCTTCGTTTGGGAAAAGAACGATGTAGTGGCGAGTGTTTCCCAAAACCGTATTTTCTCTGTCGCAGATACGTCATTTGAACCACGTTATAGTTATAATATAAAATTTCGATAATGACACTTTAAACGGGGAGGAGTAACTACTTCTTTAAAGAAAAACCCCTAATTTTTAATGCAAATTATATTGCTTTACAAGCACACGCATAAAAAAAATCCAATATTAGTTTTCGTAAAAACATGCACTCATTTTCCATATTAATTAAATATATGGTAAACGACACATATAGGGCCAAAGTTTTCCTTAAAAATATTATTGAAAATATTCCATATTCTATGCTAAAACATAAAACCACTTAGCATGAATCATATAAATCGTTATTGGTTGTAATTTACAGTAGGCTATTAATTAAGAAATTGTAAAAAATAATACTTAATAATAATAATAATAATAATTTATTAATTATTATTAATAATAATTATTATTAAATATTATTATTATTACTATTATTATTATTATTATTATTAAGTAGGATCTTGTTTATTTTTTTATTTATTTTATTTAATGTAAAACTCTTCTTTTACAATGTGACAAATTCAAACCACTGCAGAGATGTTCTAACCAACAGGCCCATGTCATATACAACTATAAATATAAATTAAAATACTATGAATTAAAACTATTAACATATGCTATATATTTTTGTTTTCACAAGCTTAGGAGACATAACGTAAATTCTGCTTTTAAACAATAGTTAACCTAAAGCTTTCGTCATGAGCCACGGCTGTGTTCAAAATGGCATAAATGTTTTCAAAGTGCACTTTAAAGTGTACATTTTAGGTTAGTATGATTAAACAAAAACTAAGTGCTAAATTTGATTATATTGTTGATGGGCTATATGCACAGCTAGTGTTTTTTAGCCAATGATGACATTCCAGTGAAAACTTAGTGTGACTATTTTCAATTTTTAAGGTTCTTTTTACAGCATCAATGCCGTAATGTAATTAAAATATAATCGGTTAAATAGACTTACAGTAAGCATCTATTTAGTTGAGTAAGAGTAAAAAGAGACGTAAGACTGTTTAAACACAAGCGCTGTCATTAGCAGCAGGCTAGTGCAAAATCTCCATTGAAAATACTGGGGTAAAATTAATTTCCATATTTTAAAGACATGGCATGGAAAAATATTAAATGCAATGCTTCTTGTTTGGTCTGATACCCACTTTATACCGTACCTCAACCAAGCAGAGAAGATTGCTGTTTTTTTAAAGAAATCAGATCTTAAACGCAGCGATTTTGTATGGGATGACAATTCACCAGAAGCCCTGGGGCTGGCTGACTGAAAATAAAGTTCAGTGTGCATACACCCCCATTAATAAGTGAATACTTGTAATTTTGTAAAAAAAATTTAATAAAATTAGACCTTTATTAATATGCAGACAAAGAAAAATTATAAACAATATCAGGTTAACTGGGTACAACAGACATAAATAACTAATATTAACAACATTTATAAATAAAAATAGGAATTTACATTGTGACTAGGTACTAACCATTTTAAATTATTTGTTCTTATATCATTAAAGGGGTTGTCCAGACTGTATTTTTAAGGCTTGGTTGTGTTTATAAGATACAAAGCAATGCGTGCCCATGCTTTATTTGTAAAAACATCACGTTATTTTTCATTTATCTTATCTTATTATATAAAGCTACTCAGCTAACATGAAAAGGACCATCCTATTTTCTAGTTCCTCTGAAAGGCCCGTCCTCAAAAGGCTCTGATTGGTCAACTAACATAATGTGCTGAGATTCGCTCCATATCACCCATACAAGCATGCACTGTGCCTCTGCTCTGTAAATAGTTAGTGTAGCCATATCAGTGTGAGCCCGAATCAGACAGAAAATGAAGAGGACACAGCTGAACCCCATGCCTGTTCTTAAAATAAAACTGAAAAAGTCTCTTTCATATATATTCGGAATAAGCATGTGTAAGTAATATAAAATGTTATTTGAGATGTAGAATGCAGGGAAAGGGGCCGCATAGAGAGATAATGCAGGGCTGCTGAAGATCGTGGGTGTTTACAGCAGTTTGATGGACAAATTTGAATTTGTAGCTAAACTGTTAATGGTACCATACAGCATTTCCCCTTGTTTACATCCTTGCTACAACATACCCTTAACACTAGAAACTATGCATATAATATATTAATTTTAACAAATAAAAAACTTACAGGTGGTGGCTCACAATCCACAGCTATGTCTAATATGATTGGTGCTGGTCCTTCTTTGAGGAGTTTTGGCTGAATCCAGCACTGAACTGTCCTTTGTCAAATGCTAGAGCTATATCTTTTTTATAATTCTCTGGAACATAATTCATATTAAACTGTAAGCACTTCTCCACGCCCTTTCGCTGTGCCTGTTGTCTACACATTGTGTACATCCGGATGTATTTTTTGTAGTCCCCAAACTTTGCTGTAGGCTTTGCCAACTAACTCTGTAAAAGCTAATGTCTCCTTTTGCATTGAACTTTGAGCATATTACATTCAGAGATGTTGTTTATGTTCACACAGCTACATTAAACATCAACTAAAGTTTAAAATATGATATCATAGTGGACCACCCCTTTAAAGCTGCCCATTATGTGCAAAGAAATGTACTTAAACTGATTTCCAATGCATTCTTCCTATTCTTTATTAATCCTATCAATTTTTCATCCCACTACAAACTCTGGAGTGTTTCTGGGGGTTATAACAGGACATTTAAACTTTTATGACTTAAAATAGAAATAGTTATACTGAAGTGCTACTCTTTTTTTTATTTGCTTAACTGTGAGTGTCTACTATATAGTTTGCAGTCCTACAAGCAAATATGTTTATCTGGAATTGCAAATCTAGTTATTATGCATAGTGGCACACAGCTTCTGTCTTTTTTCATGTCATTACTCGATATACATACTCAGTGATTTTTCCATTCCAGCAGGGAGGAATGTAAAATCTGTCACATGGCCTGCTGAGGAAAACAGACAGGATGTTTATTGTCAGTCCACACAAGCACAAACTGATGCATGAAGAAGGATAGCATATAACATTATGTAATGCTTTCTGAAAGAAAATACAAACCAAAGAAGATGTCTTAACATAAACACATACATAAAGTACAAAGTGAGCTATTTTTGGAGGATGGTGTAGCCTATTGCATACTGACCACTAGTAATCAACAGGGCTTAACCTGGGAAAGATTTAGCATTAAATCATATGGGATGTCTGCTGAAATTGTTGTATGTAGCACAACCCGGCTGGGTCCCATTTCCACCTAGCCATTGTGAAAAAGGCCAAGCATATTTTAACTTTTGTTAAAGACAGGTTTTCCTTCACTGACTGTGGAATGAATGCTACAATGCTGGAACAGTTCTGTAAAATAAAAATGAAAAAACACAGTAAGTATGCCATGTTTTTCCTCAAATGCCATGTTTTTTTACTCTTTTCTGAAAATTGTGGAATTCAGATTAAAATGTCTATCCCACTGCCTTACAGCAAGACGGTTGCTGCTGTAGTTCGAGTCCCTGTTGGACCAGTAGGCATTACTGTGTGGAGTTTGCATGTTCTCCCCTTGTTTGCTTGAAATGCGGTTTTCCCCACAGCTGAAACATATGCGGTGAATTAGATAAACTAAATTGACCGTATAAGTGGGTGTGTGAATATGTATGGGTGTTTCCCAGTATTGGGATGCAGCTGGAAGTGCATCCGCTGTGAAAAAAAAATGCTGGAACAGTTGGTGGTTCAGTCCGCTGTGGCGACCTCTAAAATAGAGACTAAGCCGAAGGAAAATGAATGAATCAATGTATATCCCATGCCTACAAGCTTAACTTCCAGGCTTCTAATCAGATTTAAACCTAACGCTTAGATTTGCTTTGACTCTGTGTGTTAAAAAGAACATATAGACTCGCTCAATACAAAGCCTGATAATTAGACTATGTTAAAGAGGTGATGTAGAGTCCTCACTTTTTTACGGTGGCCGAGAAAGCTTAAAGTGCTGCAATTTAAGAAAACGTGCAATTACAAAAAACACCTGCAAACGTGCTGCAAATCATCACAACGCAAAATAATCAATAAAACACACTGAATTTTCTCACAATGCAAACATTTTACGAAAACATGCTGCATTTTCTCATAACACAAGGAAAATGTTTGAAGGAGACCCTAAAACATGACAGACCCGGTTATTTAAGTTATGGCTATTGAGGTTAATAAATACTAAAGACACTTGAATCTGAATATTAAAATAAACAAACAAAAAAACTCACTATTCAAAGATCTTCTACAACTTCACTGAGCAATAGTCATGGCACAGCAAGGTTCGCCACATTTCCAAATCCCCTTGAAACGTTTTCGTTGAGTTCCGTTCTTTTTGCAAGTGTTATGAGAAAATGCAGCGCATTTTCAGAAATTGTTTGGGTTGTAAGAAAATGTAGTGCACTTCATTCATTTGTTTGCATTGTGGGAAAATGCAGCGTGTTTTTTGCGTGACGTGCTGTCAAATGGTAGAAGATATTTACTTAATTAGATGGTGCATTTTGTAATTGCATGTGTTCTTAAATTGCAGCACGTTAAGCTCTTTTGGCCGCTGTACTTTTTTAGGTAAAGTCAACTAATTGCTTTAAAAGCAACAGTTTAATTAACATTTTTTTAAAATAATCAAAATCTATTTTTACAGTGTTGAAGAATGTACAAGCGGCTCTTTTTCCATAGAAATAAAAATAAATGAGAAAATAATTTCCTTCAGTTCAAAAATAAAAGTCTTTTTTGTCGTTGTGAGAAGATACTGTACATTAGGAAAATCTAGAGTTCAAAGTTCAGAACAAATGCTGTAATGAGCATAAATATTATTAGATAAAGACATGTAGGCTAAATATTGTGTACATTTGCCTCCACGCTTATAGAAGTCAGCATGTTGATGTGTGTGTGCAGATTTGAGTGTGTGATTACTGAAATGTTCAAACTTTAAGCTGTGGGACTAGCAAATCATCAGTCTCCGCAGGAATGGCAAAACAGGAAAAGAGCCCTTTATGACATCAACACAAACAAATCAATGTTTCTTTAAGCCTACTGAATTCCCAGTCCGATGTGGGAAAACAGTGTGGTCATCTGCATTTGATAACAGAGAAAATGATAACTGTAACGGACAGTTACATGGATTGTGGACCCAGCTAACGTTGTATGTTAAACTCAACCCATGTGTTAGTTGCACACAAGGCCTTCACACGATCATAACTGACATTTGAAATTCTCTATGATCCATGACTAATGAGTAAAAGTTGGCCGTATGAGCTGAAGTTACTGCTTTCTCTCTGCTGAAAACAAATTATTTTCAGGCATTCATGAACCATGCGATTCTCCATCTTCGAGTGGGCTAGAATAATCCAGAATGATTTTGCAACAAATATTTGTGTATGTCAGATGAAAGGTATACATTTTATTATTTGTGCATTGACTTTTGGGTGTATTGCAACACTGATACACACTGAAAACAATTACTCATTAGATTTACTATAAATATTAAGGTAAGTGGTTGCAAACAATTGACATGGGTTGAATTTAAACAAACAAATCTAGTGAATCATTAATGTATAAGAACCTGAATTGGAGAGGAAGCTTTGTAAAACATATGCTGGATAAGTTGGTGGTTCATTCCGCTGTGGTGACCCCTGATGAATAAAGGGAGTAAGCCGAAGGAAAATGAATGAATGATTGTTTGAATTTTAATGTATTATCTTTCCATTCCTAAAGATGTTAGGTGACCAAACTGTTATTTAAAAATTTTAAACATACATAAATACTTAATAAAACCATTTTGTTTAAATGCCCCAACAATTTTTGACTATATTCACTGAGAAATGGATAAAAATATAGTTTTTATAAGAGGGTGTACTCATTTATGCTAAGTACTAATATATTTTAGTTTTTAAATTTTTTTTTAAATTATGAAATGTATCTAAAAATATAGCTCCTGGAACGTATTTGGTGCTGTCCAGAAATGTATTTGGGGTACGCTTTCAGAATGAGCCTGGGTTGCCTAGAAAGGCACTGTTTTTTTATAATGAATTACTATTCATCATTCATTCATTTATATTCTTTTCGGCTAAGTCCCTTTATTAATCTGGGGTCGACACAGTGGAATGAATTGCCAACTTATCCAGCACGTTTAACGCAACGGATGCCCTTCTAGTTGCAACCCACCACTGGGAAACATCCACACACACCCATACACTTCGGACAATTTAGCTTACCCAATTCACCTAGCGCATGTGTTAGGGAAACCGGTGCACCCGGAGGAAACTCATGCAATCACGGGGAGAACATGCAAACTCCACACTGAAATGCCAACTGACCCAGCCGAGGCTCAAAACAGTGACCTTCTTGCTGTGAGGCGATCATGCTTCCCACTGCGCCACCGTGATGCCATATTATTTATTATTATTTTTATGGATTTAAACAGAAGAAGGAGCTTAAAAAAGAGCTTGATCTGAGCGTCAATAACTTTTGATGTTGAAAACGTACCTCTGCAGTTTAACAAAGTTACTTTTATTGACAATTTGAGTATTTTCATGAATTTTCTTTTCGGCTTAGTCCCTTTATTAACTTTGGGTCGCCACAACGGAATGAACCAACTTATCCAGCATATGTTTTACACAGCGGATGCTCTTCCAGATGCAACTCATCACTGGGAAACATCCATACACACAACATATCACACACACTTATACACTACGGCCAATTTAGCTTAATTTAGCCAATTTAGTCTTTGGATTGTGGGGGAAACCGGAGCACCCGTAGAAAACCCACGTGAACACGGGGAGAACATGCAAACTCCACACAGAAAAGCCAGCTGACACATACGAGGATCGAACCAGCGACCTTCTTGCTGTGAGGCAATCTTGCTACCCACTGTGCCACCATGTCGCCCAATTTGAGTATTTTGAAGCAATATATTGTTTAACTTATGTAAATTACAGTACGGTATGGCCAGTTCTTCTTTATATACAGATTGCACTCATACAGTTTAAGTCAGAATTATTAAACCCCCTTTGATTTTTTTCTCTTTTTTTATTTCCTAAATAATGTTTAACAGAGAGGAAATTTTAACAGTATGTCTGATAATATTTTTTCTTCTAGAGAGAGTCTTATTTGCTTTATTTCAGCTAGAATAAAAGCAGTTTTTAATTTTTTTAAAACCATTTTAAGGTCAAAATTATTAGCCCCTTTAAGCAATATATATTTTTTTGATAGTCTACAGAACAAACCATCGTCATACAATAACTTGCCTAATTACCCTAACCTGCCTAGTTCATCTAATTAACCTAGTTAAGCCTTTAAATGTCACTTTAAGCTGTATAGAAGTGTCTTGAAAAATATCTAGTCAAATATTAATTACTGTCATCATGGCAAAGATAAAATAAATCAGTTATTAGAAATGAGTTATTAAAACTATTATGTTAGAAATGTGTTGGAAAAAATCACTCTGTTAAACAGAAATTGGGGGAAAAAAAACAGGGGGCTAATAATTCTGATCTCAACTGTATATGTACACACACTGTGTATTCAGGATAAAAGAGGACATTCAGTTCTCCTACAGAATATGTCAGGTCAAACATTCTCCCCCATTTCTTGTATCCACTGATTCAATTATCAGGATTAGAAGAGCAGGTCTCTGTCTCCTTCTCTCTCTCTCTCTCTCTCTCTCTCTCTCTCTCTCTCTCTCTCTCTCTCTATTCTTTTATCCTGCAGGATTTGTCTGAAATATCGAGACCTAATGAGGAAATGTTCTTTCATGTTTGATGAGGCCTAGGTGTTCAAGCATGAGCATGTAGGAGGTGTTTTTTAAGCAGCGTGTGATATTTACATATCTGCTATCATCAGAAGCAAATGATTTGATTGCTTTATTGTCTGCATGCTGATTTCAGTGCACAGTGTGGTGAAACTAATGATGTTTTTAATCGGAGTTAATTATTGTGGCATGTGAGCTGATGAAGCTGTCTCACAGTAAGGCACGCAAAATGAGCATTCGTGCTGCCTTACAAGTGCGTACAGTATATTCAACTTAAAGTACAATACTGGTCAAAAGTTTGGAGTCAGTACAATTTTTTATTGTTTTAAAATAAGCTTCTCCTGCTCTCCAAGGCTGCATTCATTTAATCAAAAACACAGTACAAATTGTAAAATTGTGAAATGTTATTGCACTATAAAATAACTGTTCTAAAGTAGTTTATCATTTTAATTTAATCATTTATTCCACTGATTTTAAAGATGAATTTTCAGCTTCATTACTCCAGCCTTCAGAGTCACATGATCCTTCAGAAATCACTCTAATATTAATTATTATTGTTATTCTTATTATTATTATTAATATTAATATTATTATTAATGGTAATAGTAATAAAAGCAATAATGATTGGAGTAATACTTTCATTTTATACAATAAGAAAGCAGTTATTTAATATTTTAATAAATATTTAACAATTTAACATTTTTTTACATTTAATTAATGTAATGATAAGCAGAATCCTTTTCATTTAAAAAACATGAAAAAAAAACTTACCCCAAACATTTGACCGGTAGTGTATATAAAGTATGGGTGTTTCTTATGAGGGACTTTTGGTCCAGTGGGACTGTAGAATTCTCCTTTTTACACTAGTTTCATTATTTGTCTATTTACAGGCCAAGAAGCTGTCATAGAGAGGTTTTTTTTGTTTTGTTTGTTTGTTTGTTATTTAGTTAGTTTGTTTTTGTTTTGTATTCTTCAGAACTAAGGGACTTGTTTAATTATTTATTTATATATATATATATATATATATATATATATATATATATATATATATATATATATATATATATATATATATATATATATATATATATAATAAAAAAAATAGTTTTTTTTTTTTTTACTTTTTGGTATGCAAATAAAATTTTTATATTTTTTGACCTATAGATCTATGGAGACCCGGAAGTGACGTGATTGCAAAGAAAAATCTGGGATCAGTTTATCATACGGACCGCATCAATCAGTCAGCACTTATACATGCATTCACTGATTCAGAGGCTGCATTTGATTTTATGGAAAGAAAGTGAATGCATCACACTTTTATACACTATAACACTTTTATATTAATTTCAACGTGCTTTCAAGATTAAAAATATGGGAGAAATATGGAAAAATACTTAATGATAGGATGACGGGAGGTAGTTGTCATCTTTGTGTTCCCTCGAATAACATATTTGCGAGATACTGAAAATTAATAATAATAATAATAAATAACAATAATAATCATAATGATAATAATAATAATTTATATATATATATAAAATTATTTGACAAAATGGAAATATACAAATAAAAGCATATGTATTAATAAAGTTAATAAAATTCTTAGAATATGTCACTCTTCATTTAGATGTGCATTGGTTTTGGCAGGAATAAAAAAGTAAATGTAAAAGAGTCTGCTGAGTTTATTTTTGTCAATGAATTCTCAGTCATTAAACCCTGAGATAACCTTGAAGCTTGCTCTTTTGCCACAACTATTTGGACTAAAAGACAATCATGCATGCTAAGAACATTTGGATCAGAAGCCAGGTCAATTTTTTTGGAACATGTGGATAAGACTCAAATTCTTTAGGCACAACGGTGATAAGCAGTCATTTAGAGAACAGATTAATGTAAATATGCAAATATAGCCTCATCTATGAGATGCATATCTGAATAATATTTTGTTGATTTAAAAATAGCATGTTGAGTGAATGGAAATCCTTCAGTGGAAAGCTGAGAGATCAACTGAAAAAAACTTTTAAGTGAAAACAAAGCAACAAGTCAGAGCTTGTCTTTTGATCTGATATGGTTTGCACATACTGTGAATGTGTCCCATCATGTTAATAATACAAGTGTTCAGGTATTTCTTAAATACCTTCAATAAGCTGCTCTTTATCACCAGCTCGGCCTCGTCAGAAGTGTGTTTTGCTCAGTGGTTAATTGATATGGATTCAACCGCTTCGAAAATCAATGACTTCTTCCTCTTTAGTCCTAAGATAAAAAGAATACAAGCAAGCAAATTGCTAATTAAGTGCAGTTTGGTGTCAGCATCAATTTAAATGCACAATATACACAGAAAGCATATTACATGCTGGTGTCTGCTTTATTGTTCCGAATGCCTTCTGTTAAAATAACACGTCAAAACATGCTATAAATAATGTTCTATTGTCAGTCTGCATAACAGATACTTTTATATAAAAAAATGTAAATTTTTGTCCTAGTCTATACTTCTGAAAATATATCAAAGCATAAGTGATCATTCTGACTGGATTAGATTTAACATTTTTAGAAATGTCTTGCTGACAAAAAAGTAACGATAATAAGAAAGAATACATTTAAAATAACCATTAATTAGTATTACAAGTTTGTGATGGGTTTGTTCTGTTTCCTGGGTTTTGCTTTCTTTTCCTTAACAGGTCATCAGTATGAGCAGGTCCAGCTAATTCCATAGTATCTGGATGCAGCCTTTATGATGCAAGCTGAGATTGCAATGTCAGACGTCATAAGCGAAAGTCGTTTCTGATGCACGAACTTGTCTTAAAGGTTACCGACAACCTGCTCTTTCATGTACAAAGATATGTTTCCAACTCTATCTCTGTTTAATGTTTATCGTCTTTTTTATTTTTTATTTTTCATATTTATTTATTTTGTGTTGGTCACTTGTCACTTTATGTACACTGGAAGCTTCTGTAGCCAAAACAAATTCCTTGTGTGTGTAAGGCACATTTGGCAATAAAACTGATGCTCATTCTGATGTTTCAGTTTAAGTTATTTTTACTAAAACTTGTATTTATTCTAAATGAATTGATTGTCAATTGTTTTTAGATGAGTCTCCATAAATAAAATCCGTTTGTTAATATTTCTACTATGACAAATCATCTGATAAATCGATCTGTAATATTGAAGGATATGGGGCAGATCATAAACATGATAGATAAAGTTTTGAATGATAATATATTATCAAACCGCTCAAGCATTTTCCATTCGGAGAATTACAGTAATTAATAACTTAGTCCCTATAAACAATCCATTAATAAAATACATTATTTACAAGGCTACTAAAGAATTAATCGAATATGCAATATGATCGGCATAATGATCACAGTAAAATGAGGTAAGCGCTCGTTTTTATCTAAACTTTTTTATATAAACTATTACATTTCTAATAACATTAAAAACAAAATACAACTCATTGAATTTTTCGTTTGATAAAAATATAGGGAAACGAAATAAAGTCAAAAGATGGCTAGTTTGTAATTTGTTGTAATATTAATAAAACAAACATACTTAGACTATTTAAGCTTAACGGCTATACGCTGCCAAAAGGCCATTAATAAATATTATTTTACTTTGTACTGGATTATAATGTATATTTTACAATAAAAACTAAATATAGCATGTCTCACTGTCATTTAAAACAAGTAATTCATAACACATCAGAACTGTAAACCTGCAGTGTGTAAACTGTATACGGGGGTGTTGGTCAATAGCCTACATCACATAACTGAACTAATATCTCAGAGGGAGATTATGTTAGCCTAATTTGAGAGATTTAAAAAATAAAAGACAATTTAAAAAACGGAACAACACCTGCCGCTCGGTACCAAGGAGTGGAGCTGTGTGTGTAGCGCCTTTAAGCAGTGTGGATCAATCAACTGCTGCTGGTGAGCAAGAGCATGTGAACGTGCGCAAAGCCGGTATAGATATAACCAAAAGCAAGTTCATATTGTAAATAGATTTTTTAACGATACTTATCGAAAATGCATTTAGTTTTACCCCTCTAATAGAATTTTTAGTTGCACCATTAAGAAATCAGGGCAGTCTAGAGACCTGCAATACTTTGTAATAAAATAACGTTCTTAATCGTTTTTTTTTCTAGAAAACCATTTTCGGAATTTTTTGTTTAATAAGGAACGCAATAACAGAACCAAAAAAATATAAATTCTGCTCGCAGTGAACCGATTGGATTTTTTTTTTTTTTTTTTTTCGTTTTTAAGCCCTGCACTGAACTAAACTAATCTGAATTTCAACTCTGAAATCTGGACTTTACTAGAACCATGTTTAAGCTGCTTTGGATGTAAGTTGTTGTTTATTTTTATAGCACTTTTCACAATGTAGATAGCGTCAAAGCAGCTTAAACATGGTTTTAGTTCTAAACATGTCGGACATCATTTTTTGATTATTATATAAACTATAATTGCACTAAATGACTACACAGGACACATTTTAATGTTCAAAAAAGACTACATTAAGCTTTTATACTAGTTATAATTTAGTTTCGAAGCAAATTTTATTGGAGTTTTGCAGAGGTTTATGACATGAGAGTGAGTAAATGACTGAATTGAAGTTTTGTCTTTAAAGTTTTGACTTTCTTTTTTCAATTTATAACACTTTCTCTTTTAAGTAACAGTATTTGCGTTCTTGTCAGTATTAATTTAAACACTCCTGGCCATCATTACGCACTTTCAGCCAAGAGTCTATTAAAGGGGATCTATTTTGCCCCCTTTCACAATGTGTAAAATAAGTCTCTGATGTCACTAGAGTGTGACGGTTCAGCTCAAAATAACTTACAAATAATGTTTCATAACTGTTTAAAACTTCCCCTTTCAGGCTTTGATCCTAATAATGCCGTTTTGGTGACTGTATCTTTAAATTTAAATGAGATGGTGCTCTTTTAAAAGAGGGCGGGGTTAAAAAATGCCTGTGTGTCAGTGTAGTGGCAGATTCAAAAAGAAGACTAACTTCTTATGCTAATGAGGGTTAGATCATCTCTAATGGGCGGAGCTTTCCCCCTCTAATAACATCTGCAAAGGAAAAATGTCAATGAAAGTGTTTCTGCAGACTGTTTTTTTTTTAAGTGTGACTATAAAAAATGAAATAAATTAATATTTACTATTAAAAGTTGGTTATATTCACAGAATGTTGTCACACAACTGTGCTTAAACCCATTATAAAGTGATTTTTGCATAATAGGTGCCCTTTAAAGCACAGTCTCTTCTGTCAGAACTTTCTTTAAACCACATTTAGCATTTGATATTTTGTCATGAATGCAGTGACGTTCATATATACATATTTTAAGTGTTGCCAAAGCTGCTAAAAGAGAGTGACTAAATTCCTTTAGAGGCAACGGAGTTGAGACCTTATAGATATAGACACTAAGTCGTGAATATCACAAGCTCTGCCAAGATTTCAGCTTTCTTACTTATTCATGGTGAAATTATTATTTTTTTCTTTCAAGAGATCACGGCAGTCAAACCTAGCCTTTGTCACATCGATTAGCACAGTGCCGAGTTTAAAGCCTCATTAGTTTGAGTGGCCTTTGAACTGCAGGGACCAGAGGACATCACGGTCCAGTGTTTTGCGGGTGGCCTCCTCATTTTGGGCACGTAAGCCAAGCTATAAATCTTATCAGACTTATCTGAGAAAAGGCAGAGAATTACCAGTGAAATATTGAGAAATATTCAGTTGAGACTTTCATAATGTGAACATGCAGGAAATCAGTGACCAGATTTTATTTAGATTTACTTGCACTGTAAAAACAAAAAAGTTAATAGTTTCCCATACACTTTTAAACAAAAAAAAATAAAAATAAATCTAAAAATTACGGTTAAAAAAACAGCAGCTGTGGTTTCCAAAACTTTACCGTTAAAATATAGTAGAAACCATAAAATAATATTCTATTTTCTACAAAATTTGACACTTCAACTGACACTTGCACCAGTTTAACACATTTGTACCGGACACTTTTTTTTACAATCACTCCATGTCTAGTATAAAAAAAAAAAAAAAAAAAAACATTGTGCATTTATGAAGTGTGCTTCACACAGGTGAGTGGGCTTGACAAACCACTTGTAGAAACACTCTTCTCTCTATATGCACCGGACACTTTACGCCTTAATCTAGCACAGGGGTCTCAAACTCAAATTGGCAGGGGGATCATATCAGTGACTGACAGTTCAGGGCCAGCAGTTTGAGACCTCAGATCTAGCACTTAAATTTCAGATTTTTTATATAATTAGTATTTCTTGTGTGTATTGCCTCTTGATGTTAAATTGCTGAATGCCTCCTCATGTGTGACGCTTCCATATAAAATTTACCATTAAAAATACAGCAGAAACCGTAAATTTTACGGTAAACTACCATATTTCATTATTTATATATTACACAGCAGTGTTTTAAAGTATAACACTACACATCCTAAACAAATATAATTATTGTATTATATATATATATATATATATATATATATATATATATATATATATATATATATATATATATATACATATACACACATATATATATATATATATATATATATATATATATATATATATATATATATATACACATATACACACATATATATATATATATATATATATATATATATATATATATATATATATATATATATATATATATATATACACACACACACACACACACACACACACATTTTTTCACAGTGTGTCTGATAATTTTTTTTCTTCTGGAGAAAGTCTTATTTGTTTTATTTCGGCTAGAATAAAAGCAGTTTTTAAATTTTTAAACACCAATTTAAGGTCAAAATTATTAGCCACTTTAAGCTCTTTTTTTCGATAGTCTACAGAACAACTTGCCTAGTTAACCTACGTAATTAACCTAGTTAAGCCTTTAAATGTCACTTTAAGCTGTATAGAAGTGTCTTGAAAAATACCAAGTAAAATATTATTTACTGTCATCATGGCAAAGATAAACTAAACCAGTTATTAGAAATGAGTTATTAAAACTATTATGCTTAGAAATGTGCTGAAAAAAATCTGCTCTCCATTAAAAATTAACAAGGGAGCTAATAATTCTGACTTCAACTGTATATATATTTATATATATATATATATATATATATATATATATATATATATATATATATATATATATATATATATATATATATATATATATATATATATATATATATATATATATATATATATTACTGTAAAAAACAGCAGCTGTGATAAATTCAGGCTTTATTTGGTAGAAACCATAAAATATTTTTCTAGTTTGTGTTTTTCCAGTGTTCTAGTTTGAAACTACTAAAAATGTCAATAAAAGTCACTTTGTTAAATGTTTCAACATCAGTTGTTGTCTTGTAATCCAATTTAAATTAGCAAATAAAAAAAAAAATCTATGTATCACAAAAAGAGAATTAATAAGAATAAACAGACATTTTAGAGTGTAGATATTTAAATAAAGATTCAGCAAGCGTCAATAGTGCCTGCTCTGAATTTAAGACTTAGGGTGAAAAATATTCAATACAGCAAGCATATGAAATGACTTTTTTTCAGTGCCTGTTATCTACTGAAGAAATTACCACGAAGTTCAAGTTGTTCCTGTTATGTATCTAACAAACAAGAAATCTTTCCACCACAAACTGTCAAAATACTCACCATACAAGACCCCTCTTAAACTGTTACAAATATAAACCTTAATGGCATAAAGCAAACTGCAACTAAATCAGCAATGTTTAGTGTGTGAAATTCTGCAAAATTAGCAGAAGTAAAGCTGGATATAAAAAGCTCAGTGTGAGTGTAACTCAGTCGCCACCTTATGGACTGATTCATGCAGTAATCTTTGTAAAGGCTCCTAGACTGACTTTTCTGTTCTAAAGGCTTAGAAATTGAATGGACATAATCCTTAAGTAAAAGCTTTTGATTTCACTCACAATGAGCTTTGCTACAAATATTCTTCCAGGCAAAGAAATCAGTCTCTTTAACTAAGATGTCGGCATGACATATAGACTGTCAGGAACTTTGTTTTGATGGTTTCCATTGTAATAAATGTGTACTTACTGAACATTACATTCTTGTTTTGTTTGTTTTCTTCATATTTATAATACTATTTTGACATATTTGTACTGTTTAATTTATTTTTAATAAATGGTTTGCTTAATTCATGAATCAAACTATTGTTGTTACTATTAATACATCTATATAGATTTATGAGTTTCTGTGGGTCTTAAGAAGGTCTTAAAGTCTTAATTCACCATCTCCATAATCAGGTTCTTAAGTTCTTACATTCATAATCACTGTATTATATGTTGCATTGCACTAAACAAATAAATAAAAACCAGCATTAGATCCATTTACTTGAGATGTAAAATAAATGTTTTTTTCGGGTAAAATAGCGTGAGTTTATGCTAAGAACAACAACAAATATGTCAATTGTGGTAGGAAAACTTATTTTCCATTCAAATTGAGTTTATTTGTGTTAAACATATTGGTAAATATTTGTTTAGTCATAAACAGTGTTGGGGGAAGTTACTTTAGAAAGTAATTCTTTATAATATTGAGCTACTCCCCAAAAAAGTAACTAGTTGAGTTACCTTTTATGGTAAGTAATGCGTTACGTTAATTTTGAGTTACTTTAACATTACTTTTTCTGACATGGCTTGATCTGTTTCCGAACATGGGAAAACACCAACACACAGGAGCTCTGCAATTAACAACACACTGTATAACCTTCATTTAGCTTCAAAAAAAGACATAAAAATGAATATAAGATAATGTTATCTTCAAAGAGCTTCCTGACCCTGTTCATTCTAATTCAGCAATTTATTTATTAATAATTTTTTTTGTTGAGGTTTTCGCCTTTAATGGACAGGACAGTAGAGAGTATTGACAAGAAAGTATGGGGAGCAGAGAGAGGGGCATAGCACCTTGAGGCAGGAATCAAACTTGGGTCGCCGTGAGCACTGGAGTGCATGTGTCAATGGACTGACCACTACACTATTGGCCTAAAAGCAAATTAAGTAAACTAAAAAGTAAAAGTAAGCTTAGTCCCTGTATTAATCAGGGGTTGCCACAGCGGAATGAACCGCCAACATATCCAGCATATGTTTTACACAGCGGATGCCCTTCCAGCCGCATTCCAACACTGGGAAACACCCATACACTCTTGCACATACTCACATACACTACAGCCAATTTAGCTTATTCAGTTAGCCTCTAGCGCATGTCTTTGGACTGTGAGGGAAACCGGAGCACCAAGAGGAAACCCACGTGAACACAGGGAGAACATGCAAACTCCACACAGAAATGCCAACTGGCCCAGCAGGGGCTTGAACCAGCGACCTTCTTGCTGTGAGGCAATTGTGCTTAACTCTGATATTATTATTACATTTTGAAAAGTAGTGCGTTACTTGTTACTTAGAAAAGTAATATTATTACGTAACTCACGTTACTTGTAATGCGCTACCCCAACACTGGTCACAATTCATCTTTTAGTTTTGATACAATTTATAGAAAGCACTGCTTCTCATGCCCTGTCATTTTAGTGATCAAGTAAATCTTTCTTGATTTAAAATTCTTTAGGCATTTGCGAAAAAAAAATTATTCAATATTAAATTAAATTGAAGTTAAAAATTAACTTGATGTTTAAATATTCAAGACTTATTTAAAAAAAAAAAAATGAAGATTTAAAAAGTTTGATTTTTTTCAACGTTGAAGTGTTGCTAATATATTTTTTGCCCATACCAGTTCACATTTAGGGAACATTTCTAAATTTCCATTTAAAATCAATTATTTGAAATATTTTAGTTCTAAAAAGTATTTTATTTAAATATTTTATATTAAATATTTAAATATTTTATTTGGACTTAAAAGTCTAAGATTTACTTTTTAAAAAACCCGTAGAAACCATGCTCATGAAGCAACATTTCTTGCGTTTAAAGAACACATTTAGCTGCATTGCCACACTTCTACAATGATGCAGACTTTATCATCAGAAGTGTACAGTATATAGAACATTAAGACAGCACACACCCATAATCACTGAAAATGGCAAAGCAATAAAAGACACCTAAGATGATTCAACCCAAACAATTTCCCATATTTTAATGTGAGGGTGTTGTCCTTTCTTTGACATCTCATTTGCTGATGATTCATTAAATGTCAGGAATTATTGCTAAATATGATAGTGACGTCTGCATTTTATAAGCTTCGGACACACTTTTTATATTTAGAGTCTATGTTATGTAATAACAGAGTTTTTTATTGTTTCTATTGTTGTCACAACTTTACAAGAGTGTGTTACAAGTTAAGGCCCGTTTACAACAAGGACAATAATAATATTGATAATGATACTCCTCTTAATATTGTTTAAATGCTTAAAATCATAGCATTCATTACCCTTCCCCATTTTTAAAGTTAAACATCTATCGAGTATGGGGAGACACGGTGGCTCAGTGGTTGGCACTGTCGCCTCACATCAAGATGTTTGGTTCGAGTCCCAGCTGGGTCAGTTGGCATTCCTGTGTGGAGTTTGCATGTTCTCCCTATGTTCACATGGGATTCCTCCAGGCGCTCCAGGTTCCCCCAAAGACAAACGGTAAAGGTGAATTGAATAAACTTAATTGACCGTAGTGTATGTGTGTGAATGAGTGTGTACGGATGTTGATAGGTTGCAGCTGGAATGGCATCTGCTGTGTAAAACATATGCTGGATAAGTTGTTGGTTCGTTCTGCTGGTGACCTCTGATGAATAAAGGGACTAAAGCCAAAGGAAAATGAATGAATGAATGAATGAATATATCGAGCTTTGATGAACACATTGATGTTAAAATCATTTGATCAATGTTTTGTTACATACAGTAGATAACAAAATGTGCTTAATATTGTTATAAGGTAATCGTTATTATAATAAATTCAGATGGTTTTGCTATTATTACATCAGTTAGAGATCCACTTCAGGGTTAAATATAAACAAATAACATATAGGTAACAATAGAGCCAGCTGTTTTATGATAAAAACATAAAAGTCAACCAGAATATATCCAGCTTAAAAGTGCAGTAAAACAGCAGTAGGTTATTCCAGTGTTTAAATTGATGGGTAATTAATTAATTCATTTTCTTTTCGGCCTAGTCCCTTTATTAATCCAGGGTCGCCACAGCGGAATGAACCGCCAACTTATCCAGCACATGTTTTATGCAGCGGATGCCCTTCCAGCTGCAACCCATCCCTGGGAAACATCCATACACATTCACTCACACTCCTACACTACGGACAATTTAGCCTACCCAATTCACCTGTACCTCAGGTGAGTCCCTCAGGTACCACAGTCCAACCTTTGGACTGTGGGGAAAACCGGAGCACCCGGAGAAAATCCACACGAACGCGCGGAGAACATGCAAACTCCACACAGAAATACCAACTGGCCCAGCCGAGGCTCGAACCAGCAACCTTCTTGCTGTGATGACTACTTACTGCGCCACTGTGTCGCCCCTGATGGTTAATTCATATAATAATAATAATAAAAATAATAATAATAAAAATAATAATAATAATAATGGTGGCACAGTGGGTAGCACAATCGCCTCACAATAAGAAGGTCGCTGGTTTGAGCCCCGGCTGGGCCAGTTGGCATTTCTGTGTGGAGTTTGCATGTTCTCCTCGTGTTTGCGTGGGTTTCCTCCAGGTGCTCCCGCTTCCCCCACAAGTCCAAAGACATGTGGTATAGGTGAACTGGGTATGTTAAAATTGACCATAGTGTATGAGCAGGGCCGGATTAACCAAAGGGCATTATGGGCACAGGCCCAGGGGCCCCTGCGAGAGGGGAAAAAATGCCGATTTTGGAGTGTCTATTTAGGCCAAGTGCAAATAGTGTGCCTCGTTGGAATAACCTAGTTAAACGATTCTCGCCTATCACTGTTTGATTGACAGAAACAACATAACTAAAGAGCTTGTTGGACAGCAGCGTGGGTGGTGTAGTTTGTAAAGTGCATGGCACCATGTTTTGACGCGATCTATCATGAAACTGGTTCGAATCCAGCATCTGATGAACACGTTCTTCTTTTTTTCCCCCACTACATATCAGATGTTGCTTACTCGAGGAAGACAAGTAGGAATCATTAATAAGTGTGTGTATTATAGAAGATTCATAGAACTAGATTGGAGAGGTGTTTTGTCCAAATCGTATGCATTATAAGTCTGTAGAAGTTACATTAAAAATAACCTTAAATATATTTAGTACTGATTCTGTGAACTTAAACAAGTATATTAAAATCCATTAATTTTCACAAGTTGTATTAGTATTTTTTTTCAAAGTATGCTTTAAAAATAAGTTTAATCTTTGTAGACTAGAAATATGTGTACTGTATAGAATTTATTTAAAAATGCGGGCAATATGTTATAGATTAAATTTATAAAGAAATATTATATTAATCTTATTTTTTAATTCAGCTATAGGGGTGCGGCTAGGTAGGGGGCCTACAAGACATTTTGCCCAGGGGCCTCTGAATTCTTATTTCAGGCCTGTGTATGAGTGTGTGTGTGTGTGTGTGTGTGTGTGATTGAATGAGTGTGTATGGATGTTCCCCAGTGATAGGTTGCAGCTGGAAGGGATTCCGCTGCGTAAAACAGATGCTGGATAAATTGGCGGTTTATTCCGCTGTGGCGACCCCAGATTAATAAAGTGACTGAGCAAAAATAAAATGAATGAATGAATGAATGAATGAATGAATGAATGAATGAATAATAATAATAATAATAATAATAATAATAATAATAATAATAATAATAATAATAATAATAATTTGCTCAGTTAAAAATGCCACATACATATTTTGATGGCATGAGAGCGAATAAATTAACCGCAAATGCAAGGTGAGCTATCCCTTTAAGAATGAGTCAGATTTGTCAAAACGTAAGTAGATTCAGTCAGTATTTACAATGTAAATATATATTTACATATCTAACGAGTGAATCACTAATAAAGTGAATGAGACCAACGTCACCGCACCAGAAAAAAATCCCAACAGAATATCATTTTAAGAGTTGACAACTCGAAGGACGACGCTGCATAATACCCAAACTGGCGACATCGTTTTGTGAGTTTCGTTGAAAGCATATTTACTTGATGTCTCTCTATGCTTCATTGCTAATCATCATGACGAACCGTCACATATACGAAACACTGATACTTTCAGGCTAGATGGCTTCGTCAGGTCTCGTCATATTTAGACATTTACACGCCCACGGCTGTAGGATTTCGTAAAGGGGTGTGACGTTTGTTAGTTGGTCTGTATTTAACTCTAGTAAACCAGGACAGAAGAACACAAACACACTCGTCATGATGTGGACTGCTCTCCTGCTGCTGGGACTTTCTATTCTGGTTATACTACTGTACAGGAGACGCACAAGGTGAGTCCGACCTGTCTGACGGGCTTTTTGGTTTGAAATACGACACTTTCAGCGAGGACTGAACTTTAAAAACACGCACTTTTAATATTCACGCATTTCATATCAATTTTGCAGACAAAGAAATGAACCGCCGCTTGATAAAGGAATGATTCCTTGGCTTGGTCACGCGCTCGAGTTTGGAAAAGATGCTGCCAAATTTCTGACGCGGATGAAACAGAAGCACGGAGACATTTTTACTGTGAGTTTTCATTAGGTCATGTTTTGAAGCAGACAGTGGTATAACGCTAGAGTATAGTTGTTTGACAAAGTTTTTAGTTCACTTAAAGAGTTCTTAAATAGTAAGAATATTTCGTTTAGTCACCCAACTAACAAAAGGTCACATAATAAATGTGTTTAAAATGTTAGTTCTAGCAACATTGTTTAAATGTACTGTATCTGTATTTCCAGTACATTTCGGGAAGTACTGCGAAACAATGACTACATGTGTTTTGTATGTTTTAAAGACAGTTATTAGCCTATTAGCACCTAGTTATTATCATTTTTATAATAACCGTACCATACTATTTATGCAATTAATATATTGTAAAATAAAGCTCTTCTACATTTAATGATTACTGCATATAATAATGCATAATTTGGTCTGATTATTATAGTACATCAGGCTCATAGCCAGGGGGGTTCCCACCCCTCAATGACAAAAGTGCAAAACTTGTCCCATACAAGAGTTTATTTGTCCTATTTTGACTGCTAAATTGTAAAAATAACCCATTGAAAAAGGCTTTAAGACTAAGTGACCGTGACATCGGTGTGACTTCAGAGAATCAGTTTTGGCCAATGCAAACTATTAATTTTCATGAGTCCAACATCCAGCTGTGCAAGAAGACATACAGTCGGATATCATCTTTCACTACTGTATTGTTTTTAAAGAAAGAAAACATTTTACAAGTAACTTTTATTCTAAATCGGGGACCTGATTTTTGGAAAAAAAAAGACAGATAAAAAAAGTGTAAAGCACCAAAAGTGGACCATATTAAAGGTAATTTGAATACTAATTTGGCTATTGTTATCCATGAATTTTTGTTATCCAAATGTACTTTTTTTTTGCAAGAGAGGCTAGAAAATAAAAAATTTTAATGTTAATGTTTCATGTTAAAAAAATTATTATTCAAATATTAAAGCTGAATGTGCTGGCCAGTTTGTTATTTGCCTAATAAATTACACTAGGCTATAGTTCTTAATTTAAAACTTGAACAGATTCCTCTTTTTTTCTAATGATATATGATGTAATAAATTTGTATTTTAAAAATAAGTATTTATCCATATTTCTTTATTCTAAATTTATAGGAAATATTTTGGTACATTAAAAAGTGTGGTTATGACCATCTGACAAGCTAATCCTGACAAGCTAATTTCACTAAAATGCAGTATTTAAATCTCATAATTAAATAGAAAATTAGGCGAATAATTGCAAAAACGTCCACATTTTAAGAAAATGGACAACCCCTTTCACCAGGCTGGCTACGGGTCTAGTAACAAAAAGACTGTAAGATAAAATGGCATGTGTTTTAGTAAAGTGTGTTAAACAACTGGAATTTCCCAATCAACTATCATAGTTTAGTACATAAAGATTATAGATAATATAGTTAATTTTTATGTAATGAATAATGACTGCATGAATTATTTTCTGTATTCTCCTTTCCTAGTAAAGCTTACACAATTGTGTGTCTTATGATTGTAATTGTTAATGTAAAGTGCTTGGCATACATGAGTACACCCCCCACAAATCTCTCATTTAAATTAATATTTTTATATTAATATTATATTTATGCATATACATTAGACATATATTATCTGACATATAACTCATGATAATGGTTAAAAAATGAGTAGCCAAAATTTATATGTTAGGGAAAAATATTAAATAAAAATTTCAAACATAGCAAAAATCAAGATAAACAAAAAATATATACAATTTTGTTGAAATTTTGTAGTTTGTAATTTTTTTTCCATATTTTGCATAAATTTAAATTTATTATCTTTCCATTTTTAAAGATGTTCTGTGACCAAAATATAATTTTAATAAATATATCTGTTTAATAAATACGTTTACCCATGTTCACTGAGAAATGGATAAAAATATGCATTTTCAAAATGGGATGTGCTTATTTATGCTGAAAACTGTTTTACTACAGCTTATAGCATTACATTTTACAAATGCAACTTCTCATGTGAACAGTAAGTTACCAGCTATAATAGATCTATGCATTTTAAACATTATAATAATGACAACAGAACTATAAGAAGCTACTCTTGTGTTGTATGTCAGGGCACTTTGGGCTCATACACCTTGCAATGTTTTTAAAGTGACATCAGCACTTAATTTTAACTATAAATATGTATAGGCAGAACATGACTCACTTCCGTAAAAATGCTATGATTAACAGTGTGGTAACCAACGTTCCGGTTTCTTGTGTATTTTGGCATCTGCTATTTCTGAAGTATTATTACAGCAACCAAAGGCTCATTATGGTCTGTGATTTTTAAACCAACAGTGTCAGAAAAGGTGTCGTGTTTGTGTTTAAAGAGCTGCTTCACAGTGCACAACATTACAGACTTGCCATGTTCACTCACAGTGTCATATGCTTATTAAGTGTATGTGGTCTTAAGTGATCCAGATTATTGATTTAATAAAGAATGTAGGTGCAGTTTGTGATATTTTGGTATGTGGATTATAGGCATGAGCTGATTCATACATAGACCTGTTAAGCAACTACGTAGACTACAGCTAATTCAGAATTCAGCAGTTAGGATAGTTACCTGCTCACATGCGTCTGACTCCCTGTTCACTATCGTATACAATACCAAATCCTCCTCTTAACATACAAAGCTCTTCATAACTTGGCATCTCACTATCTTTCCTTATTTGCACACTCCTTTGCGCTCACTGAGATCATCTTCTGCTGAATTGTTATCTGTTACAAACTTTAAGATGAAGTTATTTGGTGGCAGGGCTTTTAGTTGTACAGCACCAAAATTAAGGAACTCCTTGTCATTGCACAATCGCCAAGTGGACACTATTTCCAATTTTAAATCTCAGATGAAAACTTTTTTGTTTAGGGTAGCTTTTAATGAGTTGCTGGTTTAATATAATGTTGATTGTTTTTTTTACTGCTTGTATTTTTATGATGTGCTTGAGATATGCTGTAAGGTATCATTGAGTGCTTTGAAAGGCACCTATAAATAAAAGGTATTATTATTATTATTATTATTATTATTATTATTATTATTAACTGGTTTTAAGGTTTTCTGTGGTTTGGAAAAGTCAAGGTTTTAAAACCGCTAAAATTTTCTGTCATCGCGCTGACATATGGTGCAGTAGCACTTCAGGGTGTCCTGAGTTCGAATCCCGGCTTGAGGACATTTCCCGTCCATACCCCCTTTCTTTCTCCAACTTCACTTCCTGTGTATAACACTGTCCTATCTCCTTAATTAAGGCAAAAATGCCAAAAATAAATCTTTTCACTTTTTTTGTGTTGTGTATGAGCTTGCTCAATGAGCATGAGCAATGGGTTGAGGTTTCATAGTGTCACATTGCAATTTTTTTTAATTTCACATGACTTTTCAGGGCTCAACACTAAAGATTTATTCTCTCAAATTTTATCACAATTTTCTTTGACCACATCAAAAATAAATAATTATTTCTTAGCCACAATTGTTAAAGGATGTGTCAAAACAAGCAAAATATAGCTGTATACATGCACTTTTTATTCAACAATTTGTTTTTTAAAAAAACAATTGACACTTTAAATTAAAAAAATAGTGCCATTTATCTAAAATAATGGTTAAGTTTCTCAGATCACCAGTTAACTACACATAAATTGAAAGTTAATCTCCTATTAAAACAATGTTATTGTAAAAAATGATAATTAAACCATTAACAAAAATAACTGTAAGCAAAAGAAAGCAGGTGAAAAACAGAGGCCTACTGTGAGTGATATGATCGCGTACATATGGTTAGGCCAATAATAATCTGTTCAAAGAATGGTTAAAGCAAATGTGGCAACTGGTGTTGATTGCAAAAAGACATTTTTAAAAACATCTGGTGCTCTTGAGAGCAGCAGGACTGTGGGTGCACGAGCATCGTTTTTTGTCCACAGCTGCTTTGTGCCAGGAAACAGGAGCGTGCACGCTTTTTAAACAGTCACGTGCATCACATCATCACCTGTGTGTGCGAGTGATCATCCTCTCATTCGGTATTCACCACCCTCTTTTGCTCGTGCGAACCCTATTTTTGTCAGTTGTGCCGTTTCTTTATTTTAAAATCACATTTGCATGCATATTGGGCCACTCTTATAGTCGAACCCTGCTTTTAAGAAAACTACCATTAAAATGTTATTCTTTATTCTATATTATTATATCTTTATAGTTATTCTAGCTAGTGGGAGTGACTGTCTAATGCGCAACCGCTGAAATCTAAGGCTTGCAGGTATTAATTTGAAGCCCTGGACATATGTAAGGGTTTTTTAATGTGTTTTCTTTTTTCTTTTTAAATGTGTTGTCATGAAATCTGTGTTTTTGAACCTAATGAAGAGAGCAGAGCAATGATTTGTTTTAATTATTTAGCCTGACATGTTTACTGTACCAGAATATTAAAAATGTTTCCTAAAATAAAATGTATTTTGTTAAATGGGGGAATTTTTTTTTTTTTTTACCCAGAAATTTAAAAAGAACTTATTTTAGAGCACTTATCACATATGATACAGTGAAACCGTGATAATTTTATCCAAGGTTATCATACCATCAGATACCAGCCCACGCCTAGCGGATTGTTAATTTCCAAGATTAAAGATTAGTTTTAAGTTTATTATAGGCTTGCTCTTGTTTGCTGCTGTTTTTATTATTATTATCTGGGAAGACTGAGAAAAACAAATGAGTCAAGCTCATACCTCATTCCCTGTCATCTTCTTCCAAAATATCTCAGGTGCTTATTTACCGTAAATGCTTCATTAACAACTGGCTGTTCAATTCAGTTCTGAACATACTGGATAGATTTTTTATAAATGTGGTCAATACTTGCATTTTTCAGGAGTTAATTAGGTTGTTGAATGCATGTTGACACTCCCATAAATTACTGAACTGTGTGTGTACAGAACAGGATTAGGCACTAAAAGAACTAAAACTTGTGTACGTGCCTTTGATGCCTCTCACTTTGAAGCATCTGCCAGTCAAAAGTCTCACAGCCTTGCCCGTAACCTGTACCTACAGTAGATTGTTAGTTTCTTAGAAATCTTTTTAACTTAACATTAGAGCTTCTTAGATAACAATCTTGAGCTCTTACAGCATTTCCTCTGTCAGCTTGTCTTTTTTTAGCACTAACCACACCAATCTAATGTGCTCTAGGTGCGTGCAGCTGGACTATATATCACCGTTCTGCTGGACTCAAACTGCTATGATGCCGTTCTGTCAGATGTGGCATCTCTTGACCAGACCAGCTATGCTAAGATTCTCATGAAGAGAATTTTCAACATGATTCTGCCCAGTCACAACCCTGAATCTGAGAAGGAACGAGCAGAGAAGTATGTTTCTGATAATATCTACACTGAAAAAAATCATGTCTGCAAAATTGTTGCAAATAATTTATATGTGTTGAATTTAAACAAACAAATTGAATTGAGTAATGTTCAACTTAATTTGTTTGTTTAAATTCAGCCCAAATAAATTGTTTACAACCACTTAACTTAAAAAAAATTAGTAAATCCAAGGAATCATCTTTGAATAATTTTTTCAGTGTAGTAGAGTATGTCAATCTTAATGAGTTCAGATGATGAATACTAATTTGAAAGCTGAAATAATAATAATTTACTGTGTATTCGATTAGGCATTTTCAAGGAGATTCTTTGACTCAACTCTCCAACACGATGCAGAACAACCTCCGCCTGCTTTTGACCCCTTCAGAAATGGGCCTGAAAACATCTGAGTGGAAAAAAGATGGACTGTTCAATCTTTGCTACAGCTTGCTCTTCAAGTATGTCAACCTCTAAAATCAACACACAAGCAACCAATGAAGATTATAAAGCTTTTCATCTCACCGTCATGCCTTTCGAAACTATTGGCAGGCACATGTAGCAGAATCACAGCTGCAAGCAGTTTTAATACTGAGGCTGTTATTATCATGCTTAGCAAAAACTGTAAAATCTAAACTTGATGATTAAGTCTGCAATAAAAGTTAATGGCCAGACAACTAGGGCTGTAATAGATCACAGTTAATCCGTGATTTATATGGATCACAACCCACGGTTCGGAACACATGTGACCCGCGGATTTATACATTTTTTACTGGTAGATTAATGCTAAATTTGTAACGATCACAGAGAGGTCGCCTCTCGCGCCATTCACATCACATAGATGAAAGCATTTAGGCTTTCCTGTAAAAAATTAAAAAGTTGTGGTAGGTTATTTGGGATGTGGTGGGTTTCTCAGGTTATTAAAGGTGTTTTCTGTCACTTCTTGTTTAGCCTGCATCAATGCATTCGGTGCAAGCTGCATGATTAATCATTAAAAGTTTGGGATCTCAACACCCACGCAACACAAATAATAAATGATGGTGATTTGCATATGTTTATTAATCGTTTGAATCGCTGCATTCAAATCTGAAAATGCAAAAATCAAGAAAGAGAATCAGTCTTTAGTCTTTTGAGTTATTATGAAGTTACAATCAGTCAAATAACACAGAAGTACTGGGATAACAGTTTATAGTTTAGATATAACCACTGATGTTTATGGTAAAGATTAAAATCACCGTCATATGCATTTAATGACGAAAATAAATGAAAGTTGTAGGCAGCAACTACATTATTTAACCAATAGGTGGCGACAACCAGCCACTGGAAAAATGGCACTGAATAATTCTGCAAAAATGACACATCTAGCAATGAAACATGAAGTTTTATGATAATAACTCACTCACATTATTGAAAATGAGACAAAAATGAATTTGGGTTGCACAAATTATAAAGTTAGATTCATACATCGTCGTCATCAGCAACAGTAGTAGTAAGTGTAGTATATTTTACAATAAATTTTTATTCAGGTGATTCTTTCTTCATTTTATTTTCAATAAAATTACAGGTTCTTAGTTCTGTTAGTTAAAACCAAAAGTTTCTTGCAGTACTGTTTTTGTAATAAATGGAAAGCAAATAACATTTGTCTCCTTCCCTTTTAGGCTGATCCGAAAAAATGGTCTGATCCATGACTAAAAAAACATTTTGTGATCCCAACCATGAGATTTGTGATCTGTTACACCACTATGACAACCATATTAAAATTTACAGTTATTATTAAAGCAGGTTCTTAAAGTAATGACCTCAATTTGAATACTTGTTATGCAACAGATTATCATAAAAAGCTTCACTTACGCACTGCTTGAGTATTACCCAGGTTTAATACTTGATTTGACATTTATTCTGTAGCTAAAAGCATAGACTGTCCCACCCAAAAGCTGCCATAATAATTACCCCTCTCTATTGTACAGATAAGTCATGTTGTCAAGCCTCCCCAAGATGTGAGAGTTATCTCACGTACACCTTCAGGACAGGCAGTAAAACATGGCATTTTGCGTCAGTGGTGAAAATCAAAGACTTGAATGTTGTTCCACAGATTCTAACAGTCTGGAAAAACCTGATTTACTTTAACAGGATTAAGGGCAACTTCATTAGTTTTTTTATTGTTTTTTTATGCTATGTGACTTTTCTTCTGCAGAACTGGCTATCTCACAGTGTTCGGCGCAGAAGAGCAGAACAACAGTGGAGCTCTAACCCAAATTTACGAGGAGTTTCGCCGGTTCGACAAGCTTTTGCCTAAACTTGCTCGAACTACAGTCAACAAAGGTAATGATGCTTCAGTTGAAAATGTGCCAAGAAAAACAAATGTTCATTCTTTCATTATTCTAAATTAATTTCATACGTAATTTCACTAAATTGTGTGTGCTGTCGTGTGTGTGTGTGTGTGTGTGTGTGTGTGTGTGTGTGTGTGTGTGTGTGTGTGTGTGTGTGTGTGTGTGTGTGTGCATTCATTAGAAGAGAAACAAATTGCAAGTGCAGCACGAGAAAAACTGTGGAAATGGCTGACTCCATCAGGTTTAGATAGAAAGCCAGGACAGCAGTCATGGTTGGGAAGCTACATACAGCTACTTCAAGCTAAAGGCATTGATGCTGAAACACAGAGGAAAGCGATGCTGCTGCAGCTCTGGGTCACACAGGTCAGTTCCTCCATGTCTATCATTTATGCATCATTTTTACTGATTCAGTACAGTACGATTCGGTATGGGTCAACCTGATCAAGCTTGAGTTTCCACTGCCAACAGTACCCTTACTTGGTTGGTATGGTATATGATCAACATCACTTTTTAGCTTGAAGAAGAAAGCCTTATGGTCTATTCACATATGTTTATGCATGCTCAACTTCTTTTTATCAAATGTAGATAAGTGTCAAATGTGAGGAATTGGTTTTTAGATGAGACATGTGAACGGCCCCAAGGACGTACAGCAGATAGTGTTCTTGCGTCTTGGCGTGTGACTGTTTATTACTAAAAGACGATGAAGGTTTATTTGAGATCAGGTCGACCATGGTTTATTGCTGTGTCCCGTCATTGTATTATTAGAGTTGTGTTTCAGCTGTGTTTTCATTCCCTTGTCTTGATGCACGCATAAGTATTAATTCTTTGGTCTAGCTCTACTCTTTTGGTACTGTACTGTTGTGCTCTGCAACCTTAGGAAAGGTGGCAAAAAGGTGTTGTTTTGGTAACTCTGACAATGGAAAAGGAAATAAACAAAGCATACTATACTGTACTGTTCTCAGGGTGGGAATTACAGAGGGGTTGGGGGTGACTGACCCCCTTAATTAACGCTTGATCCCCCTGAAGTACATCAAAACAAGATGTATGCGGGGTCAGATCTTAAATATTATGAAATAACTTACTTCATTATCAGCTTTCTGAAATAATAGTAATTAAAAATGTATAATATAAATACCCCCATAACGGTTCATACCACTGTGATGCATTCAGTTGTGCCAATCAATGATAGGAAAAATATCATTCACCAGTCTGAAACTGGCACAGATTGACATCATAAGTAGTTACAAAGCACGTTTCTTGTGAAATAGGTGTTTACTGTACATCTGCATGTAGCCTAACAAAAAAGAAGAATTACACACATTATTTGTATAGTTTGTCCTACAGTAACCTTTAAAATAGTCACTAAATATCACAACAAAATACTGAAAACTTATACATTTTGTTAATAAATTATATGTAATTTAAATACATCCATTCATTTGATTCACTGAAGCATGTATTACCCATGGTATTACCAAACTGCTACCGAAAAAGTTGATCGACCCCAGATCATCAAAGTATAATTCGCACACTGACTGTACTGAACTGTACCTCTCAATGGAAACAAGCTATTAGTTGTCCTTTTAACATACTGACATTTAAATTGAAAACACTGCTAAATAGATTGATGAAAATATTCAGTCACGGTAAAGATCATTAACAATGTTGGCTTATAGTTAAGCGGTCTATGTGTTAAACTCATAAACCTGTGTTATTAGTGACACCGGTGGCTGTTAAGTGAACTGCAACCAGCAACTTTATAGTCACAGCCAAATTCTTTTTTTGATTATCTGATTATAAGCAAAAAAAAAAACTTGGAAACACCTGTGTGGTGATAAACTGATAATGAACATCCTGATAGCATTCACAAAGCTGAGATCAACATTCAGATGATATCCTCACATTATCAAAATTAAACAACACAGATGACATCAGTGAGAAAACAACAGGTCTGATCGTAGAAATATGGATATATTTGCATGTCAGCAAATGAGGTACATGAAAATACACTGTTAAGTTAGATTATAGTATAAACTACCTGAGACTATAGAATATACAGTCATCGGCCACTTTATTAGGTACACCTGCAGCAACTCAGTGCATTTTGTAGACATGGTCAAGATGATCTGCTGCAGTTCAAACCGAGCAACAAAATGAGGAAGAAAGGTGATTAAAGTGACTTTGAATGTGGCATGGTTGTTGGTGCCAGACGGGCTGGTTTGAAAATTTTAGAATCTGCTGTGATCTACTGGGATTTTCATGCACAATCATCTCTAGGGTTTACAGAGAAAAAAGAGGAAAATATCCAGCGAGCGGCAGTTCTGTGGGCACAAATGCCTTATTGATGCCAGAGGTCAGAGGAGAATGATCAGACTGGTTTGAGCTGATAGAAAGGCAACAGTAACTATAAATAACCACTCGTGACAACCGAGTTATGAAGAAGAGTATCTCTTAATGCACAGCACATGCAACCGTGAGGCGGATGAGCTACAGCAGCAGAAGACCACGTCAGGTGCCACTTCTGTCAGCTAAGAACAGCAAACCTGAGGCTACAATTCGCACAGGCTCTCTACAATTGGACAATAGAAGATTGGAAAAACGTTGCCTGGTGTTATGAGTCTCAATTTCTGCTGCCACATTCAGATGGTAGGATCAGAATTTGGCGTCAACAACATGAAAGCATGGATCCATCCATCCTGTCTTTTATCAACGGTTCAGGCTGCTGGTGGTGGTGTAATGGTGTGGGGGATAATTTCTTGGCACACTTTGGACTCATTAGTACTAATTGAGCAATGTGTCAAAGCCACAGTCTACATGAGTATTGTTGCTGAACATGTCCATCCCTTTATGACCACAGTGATTTTGTTGATGGCTGCTTCCAGCTGGATAACGTGCCATGTTATAAAACGCAAATCATCTCAGAATGATTTCTCGAACATGACAATGAGTTCACTGTACGCAAATGGCCTGCACAGTCACCAGAGCTCAATCCAATAGAGCACATTTGGAATGTGGTGGAACAGGAGATTCACATTATGGATGTGCAGCCGACTGCTTGATGCTATCATGTCAGTATGGACCAAAATCTGAGGATTATTTTCAGTATCTTGTTGAATCTATGCCATGAAGGGTTAAGGTAGTCCTGAAGGCAAAAGAGTGTCCAATCCGGTACCAGTAAGGTGTACCTAATAAAGTGGCCGGTGAGTGTACATATGGCTATGTGATGCTTTTTTTTGGATCAGCCTCTTTATTTTAACAGCTATTTTGGCATTACGTTGAACATTTTAAGGATTTATTTTATGTGTCACAGAATGAAAGGAGGCACTGGAGAGCATGTTAATGTCTTATCTTTTTGGTTTTCCAGACAAAAACAGGCATCAAATCCTGCCTTTAAAATCTGCACACTTTTATAAACAACCTAGAAATTTTGAAAAGCTTTTTATTTAGAATGCATTCAAAAAAGTATTTTATAAAATTGTGAATGCATTTACTCTCACTTGATCAATTTAATTCATCTTTGCAAATGGATGTCCTAATAGATTTCTTTCAAGAAAGTAGCCTAATATTTCGAATGATAGATCCCTCAGTTCTGTGCTTTTTTACATAACAGGAAAGAGGATAATTCATACAATCTGCCCCCAAAATAGACAAAAACACATTTGGCTGGAAAAAACTTGATGAATAGATACATTTATGGCACTTTATTTATCCATTTAGGAGCTTTGTGGTAAAAATAACCAGTTACTTTCCATATAGGAAAATCTTTTGTTGCATTTGCATGGGTTGGAACTAAATGAACTACTCAGTGAAGCAATAGTTCATTCTTATGAACATTGTGATGAACTGTTGCATTCATAAAAATTCCTTTTGTCTGAATGCATGCTTAATCATAATCAAAACTACACAGTGCTGACACACTAATACATTGAGGTTGCCATAGGGATAGGCTGTTTTGCACTCCTGCGATCTTACTGTAAACAAAAGAGCCTGTCACTTCTGGAATGCAGGAGTGTGTGATTTCAGTTTCTGACTTTTCTCAGAGTACATGAACACAAAACCTGACAGGCTGCCCAAAGCACACCTGAGACGCCATAGCCCGAGGACAAACAACATTCACTGAATGATTCCATTGTTACTGGAGGAAATTATGCAAAGGAGGTGTTGATGATTCATTTGAATCTACAATACATTATGAGATAGAATTATTTGCACATTAGAGTCGTACGAATTAAGCTTGTTAACACATTCATTCACACATTAAATATTTAACACCACAAGGCACAAATTCAAAACTCATCCAACAATGAAAACTGTGCTCAATCTTATATTATTTTAAGGTTTCAAATTATTGGAGAGAAAGTGATGTTACATATATCAAAAATAATATTAAAAAGAGAGATTAAAAGGTGGTTTATACTGTATATACAAAGGGAAATAGAGTCACATGGCTGTTCCTTCTCTAAAAGTTTGTGCATAGATCTAATTTCTCAAGCCATCAGGCAGCAGTACTTTAATTTAACCACATGAGAGCAGTATAACTAAAGAGAAAATGCTTTACTGCATAATTATTAGTGTTTACTTATTTTATGCTTGCTCATATATTTACATCGGCTTGTTTGCTCATAACTGATACTACTAACAAATAACATGATTTGCTGGGGAGTGTGCAGATAATTTAGAGGTGCATTCATTTATGGTAACACTTTATTTTGATGGTCCATTTGAGTTTTAGTAGACTGTCTGCTTAATATCTGTTGATACTGCTCCTTCAACAGAAATAATTTAACTGACTATAAGGTACATGTCAATTTACACTAATCCTAACCCCAACCTGACAGTCTACTTATAATCTATTAAGAATTAGTTGGCATGTAGATGGAATGTATCTTAAATTCAACAAACGGACCATCAAAATAAAGTCTGACCAAATTTATATTTGTATATATTATATATATTAAGTAAAGATGCATTAAATTGCTAAGTAACAGTTTATATTACAAAGAACAACATTACAGTTTTCTTAGTCATGTTGGTGCATTTCTCAGATCAGAATTGAAATTCTCAAAACTACCTCTTCAATCTTCACATCATTGTGTCACTTGGGCACATCAAAAAAGCAGTTTCACATGTCTCTGAAGATGTTGCAAATGCTTGCGTACATCCATGCATATGATTATGTGCAATTCTCTGATCTTTCCTACATTATCAATTGCTTAGGTCATGTTGATCAAAATGTATTATTTTGGTCTCTGTTGAATAGTCTCACCCTGCAAAACATTTAATCGTTTGTTCATACATCTTTACATGCAAAATGGCTGAACAAGTTGTCATAATATTTTGTCATAATGCATTTTTCTATACATTTTCTTAAGACTTTTTTAGAAAAAATTCTGAATACAATTGGTAAATTACTCCCTGGTGAATCTTGACCTTATTCTAATGAAGGTGCATCTCAAAGGAGGTTGTCCTAAGGATCACATTTCTACTTTTATTTAGTTTTTTCTTTGTGCCATGCAATGCTGTCTTTACCTTTCTGTATCACAATGACATGATCTGTCAACAAATTACAGTACAAAGCCATAAAATTAGCCCACTCCAGAGTACACTGTTATATTGACAACATGACTAAGTAATTTGACTTGACTTTGTCTTATCCGTACACAATAACACAAAGACTTTTTATTCTGATGGCACTGACATGTTCACACAAATTTATTTTTGACAGATGAACTATGATTTTGAGCAAGAGATTAGCTTTTGCTGGTAATCCATGATGTTTTGCTATATGTACGTGTTATTTTGAGAAATGAACTTAGTTTTGCAAAATTTAAATCCTGATCTAAGAAATATACCAAAGCGACTGAGAAAAACTGTAATAAATTATATTACTCGAAGATTAAACCAAAACTATAAAATCTAGAATATTAATGATTGCAATGAGGACATTGCGCATGACAATGAGTAACAGCTGCTAAAAATAAGCTTAATATTATATTACCTGATGTACAGTGCTCAGCATATATGAGTACGCCCCTCACAAATCTCTCATTTAATTGAAAATTTTCTATAGGAAGCTTTACAATATTATATATGTACATATACATTAGTCAGTACCGTAGTAAAATCTGGAGCTATTCTAACAAAATAACATGAAAACTGTCCAAAATTAGTACACCCAAATTTATATGTTAGGGAAAAATGTTAAATAATATTTTTAAAAAGCGCAAAATTCAAGGAGAAACAAAACATTTTCTACATTTCTGTTGAAGTTTTGTAGTTTGTAATTTATTTATCCAATATTTCACCTGAATTTAAATGTATTATCTATTTCTAAAGATGTTTGGTGACTAAACTATTGTTTTAAAAAATATATCTGTTTAAAAAATCTGCTTTGTTCAAATGCACCAAAAGATATGACTCATATTCACTGAGAAATGGATAAAAATATCCATTTTCAAAATGGGATATAATCATTTATGTTGATTACATGCTGTATATAATACCTAATGTATTTAAAAATGCAAAACAAATTGTAATATTTTATAAATTGTAATATAATATATTGCAATGTATCTTTATATTTCAAAATATTACTATATAATGAATACGAATATAAATATTTCAAATGATACTATTTTTATGACAAAACTGCACCTTAGTGATTTATAATGCCCAGTAAAACATACAAACCTAAATGCTTGATCATATACGTGCTGTGAACGACCACGTCATATAAATCCAGCATGTGATGTCATTTTAAAATATGATGTATTGCGTGTATTGTAATAATAACAAAAGCACAGGGAGTTTCCCCTCACAGGGAGAATTATCATGATATCAGCAGGTTTACTGACAGACAGATTCACCTAACAGAGTCTTCACCCCTCTCTGACCTTGTCTGTCAGCAAGGAATCCCCCTAAACCCACAGCGATTGCTGTATGACAGGTTTAACGGCGTTGCTGTACACATACTGACAGCACTGCTGATATAAAACCGCTTATGGAGAACCAATATGCTGCATGTTAGAGCTTATACGAAACATCATGAATCTCACCGTGAGTCAGGTTACTTTAGGCATTTAAATAAGTATGCTAAAGGCTTTAAAGAGCAAAACTAGACATTCAGTGTGGCTTTTTTCGGGGGGGTTGAAAGTAATTTAAGGTATGTTTATGTCCTCAGGGAAACGCAGGCCCTGCTGCATTCTGGGTAATGGGCTACTTACTCACCCACCCTGAAGCTCTGAGGGCTGTGAGAGAGGAAATCCAAGGTGGAAAACACCTTCGTCTGGAAGAGAGACCGAAAAACACTCCAGTCTTTGGTAGGTCACTTAAGTGAGGCGGTTAAATACAGAGACACATATTTAATAAATATACAGACCACAATTAAAATTAAAACACAGCTAAAATACCATTACTATGTAGGATAATATTAAGTGCAATTATTTAGTGAATTATCTATTTCTAGAGTTCATCTCTCTAGTAAAAAACAAGCTGAATGACTTGCCTGAGAGAATGTAATGCTGTATATTGTTTATTTTATTGAGATGTTTCTGAAGTTGAGCGATTTCATTATGAAATATTTTATTAGTGTTGTGGTGCTGTAATAGCATGCCACCTCAAAGAGCATCAAAACATCATTTATTGTTTGTAGGTCCTCATAAAATGGAAAATGTATTTGATAAATGAAACTTCTTGGTATATCGAAAGTAACAAAAGACAAAGCTTCTTGAATTTGCTAATGTCCACTAAGTCACTTCAGACAAATGTGACTGCTAAATTAATGTAAATGTAAGATCTACAATGTGATTTAAGTATCTTTACTTAATTGTGAAAATGAAGAAGTAAAAAAATTCACATACTATAGTGATTAGAAAGGCCATTTCTGATTACATTACTAAAAATTTTTGTTATAGAAAGATATTTAAACAGACAGACAGATAGACAGGCAGACAGACAGACAGACAGAGATGGACAGAGAGATGGATAGATGGACGGACGGACAGACAGACAGATGGATAGATGGAAAGATAGACAGACGGATAGATAGAAAGACAGACAGACAGACAGACAGACAGACAGACAGACAGACAGACAGACAGACAGACAGACAGACAGACAGACAGACAGACAGACAGACAGACAGATAGATAGATAGATAGATAGATAGATAGATAGATAGATAGATAGATAGATAGATAGATAGATAGATAGATAGATAGATAGATAGATAGATAGATAGATAGATAGATAGATAGATAGATAGATAGATAGATAGATAGATAGATAGATAACAGACAGACAGACAGACAGACAGATACTCAATTTCATTTCACTAAAATGACAGCAAATGTTGTGTTTTTACAGATAGCGTTCTTTGTGAGACGCTGCGTTTAACTGCAGCTGCCCTCATCACTAGGGATGTGACGCAGGACAAGAAGATTCGTTTAAGCAATGGGCAAGAATACCATCTCCGACGGGGCGATCGGCTGTGCGTTTTCCCCTTCATCAGCCCACAAATGGACCCACAGATTCACCAACAGCCAGAGGTGCACTTTCATACTAAAATCAACCAGGCGGAAAGATGAGAATTACTTGGGGGAGAAATCAATTCATTACCCAGAGAAGATTTTAGATAACTTTGAAATGTACATTGAAATGTATATATGTATATATATATGTATATATATATATATATATATATATATATATATATGTTTTTTTTTTGTTTTTTTTAATCGGACATGATTGTATTCGTTGCCAACATTTGAACTTTTTCAATCAAATGAAAAAATTATTTTAACCAATTGACCCTTCGCTAAGCCACATCCGAAAACCACCACACACCAATCATGGCTCAGCAACCGTAGCTACGTGCAGGAGGTCTATCAAGTTTTCAAGCGAGGGAAACAACCCAAAGCATTGTGCGTATGGATTGTGCAAATCTGATACCCGGTATCCTAAAATTTTAGACTGTGTGGTGGAATTTCTTTCCCTTTCCAAAACCTAAAACCCAAGGGGAGAAATGCCAGTGTGGATCAAGCTGTGTGAGGGGCGCTAAAAGAGCAGGGTTAGGTTGGTTTTGTTTTCGATACTCCTGACTAATTCAGTAATAGACCGACGGCCATAACTCACACACCTCTTACCATGAAAAGATCTAAACTGTGTTTCCTACAAAAACACAAAGCAGATTATGTTTCCCAGCTGTCTTTTTCTTTTTTCCCCACTCGATATTATGAGCACTGCTCCATTTAAGCCCTCGCAATAGTAGTCATACTACGTAATAGCAATCATATTTCCATCTGTTTCAACCTACGGATATTTGAAATTACATTAACACAACAAAACCGAGATGTGAACACAATCTGAGCACTTGTGATCAATATACTTCACCCGCTGCTGTTTTTCAGTCATTTATAACCCTCATGTCCATGTCAGATCTATAAGTCACCAATGTTTTCATCCATCTTTTAGAGATTTAGTCATTGGTGACGACATTACAGCGTGTTAGTGTCTGCTTTAATATTCGGTCTCTGATTAATATTTGCTGGTAGGGAAAATCTATTTGTTCACTTCTGTTAATTTATACATTCATTTGTATTTCAATTGATTTATTGATTGTATTTCAATAGATTTTTGACTGCTCTTTCTATGAATGAATTATGTTGAAGCACTGTCCATGCATGTTTCCTCGTTGGTTAGTAACGTTATATTTCATTGCACAACAATTAATCTATCAGGCTTTTTGGCTAAAAAAAAAGGTATTTTTTGGCAAAAAAAATCACGGTATAAGATTATCTCCAGCTGAGCATGAACTAAACTGATGAATGGTCAGTGTATGAGGCAGCTAGGCTAACCTAGCTTCGATTTTAATTAAATTGTTTTCCTAATCGGTTGCCTGTTATGTCGTGAATATATATATACCTGTAATGCATACAGCAGTCCTTTTTTGTCTGGCTTTCTCAGATATCTCACCTGTTCCCCAAGAATGACTAGTTATATCCCTGGGAATGTCTGACACTGGCTCATACATATTGTAACAGACGTGCCAGGCACGAAAGCTTGACAGGCGTAACAACAGTAACTAAGGAAGGCGGGGCTTAGCATAGGCTCAATTCTGTAATTTTGTGATTTGTGTTAAAAAAACATGATATATATAAATGTGGAACTTGCAAACAATGTAATTAGACTTTTACAGTAACTTCATACAACAAATATGAACATTTATTATTTAAAGCCGATAAATTCAGTAAATCCATACAAATTTCATTTATTTATTTTTGACAATGATGAATTGCTTCTTTTATTGCTTGAGCACACCTCCCATTATTGACTTAACCTAAACCTGTTTATCTTGAACTTTATTGACATCCACTATTATAATCAGGCTTGGATTACATTCTGCACAGGTCAAAGGGCTAATCTAGTGAAATATCTGGGATAAGCCATTCAAGTGCTGCCACTGGCACAAAGACAAAGAGGGGGAAGGGGTCACAGTTTATAGTCACTGCTGCTGCTATCTGTGAGAAACAGATGCACACAACATAAACACATCATAGGCCAAAATGCGGACGTTGTACATTGGCACCATGAACCAAAGATCTGATTCAAGCTTCCGTGTCAAATCATTCCATGTGGATTACAGTGAAATGATCAGCGAACATACCATTGCTTTACAAATGTTTCATCTCTAGACAATCTGATGCTGTTTTGACCCGCCAGGTACAACATATAACATATACACCAATCAAAAACTCAATCATTAATTCTGTTTATCTCCTTGTAATGCAACAGATGTTCCAGTTTGACCGCTTTCTTAATGCTGACGGGACAGAGAAGAAGGACTTTTTTAAGGATGGGGCGAGGGTGAAATATTCCTCTGTGCCCTGGGGAACCAAAGATAACCTCTGTCCAGGACGCCATTTTGCAGTTCATGCAATTAAAGAGTGAGTATGGTTTCATTTCAAAGATCAAACAAATTTGCGGACAAATCCAAATCCAATCACTTCAATTAGAATCCACTTTTGTAGGAGGAAAAAGTTTAACTTGGCCATTCAGATTCAACATGTCAACTGACAGATATACAGTACATATATACAGTACATTGCTACTAAGCCAATAATGATTAACAGCACTTGTTTGGGCTCATTTACACCAGGCATTAAGATAGTATTTTTATCAATCCAGTGACAAATGGACACTGGCAAATACAGATGTAAATGTGTGTTTTTGTCTCTCTACCAAATCCAGAGGTAGTTGAAAATGCATTTAATCATATTGTTTTATAGTATAAGCACTGATGTAGCTAAATCCACTCAAACAGCAAGAAATTACCAACTATTAACTGAAAATGTGACCATAATCTAAGAGATTTTACCAAAACAAGGCATTGAAATGAGCCGTAAATATGACGAAATGAAAGGTATATCAAAATCAAAACAAAAAAGAAAATAGATTTACTAAATGTATGTATGGACGTGGCACAATGGGTAGTGCTGTCACCTCACAGCAAGAAGATAACTGGTTTGAGCGCTGGCTGGGTCAGTTGGCTTTTCTGTGTGGAGTTTGCGTGTTCTCCCCATGTTAGTGTGGGTTTCCAGCGGGTGCTCCAGTTTCCTCCACAAATTCAAAGACATGCGCTATAGGTGAATTGGGTAAATTATACTGTCCGCAGTGTATGTGTGTATTTCCTGGTCCTCCAGGTTGGGGGTTAAGCGGGCTGGGCGATTCATCGAAAAGTAACCGATATCGACATGCAGAACCTATAATCGATTGAATTTTTCCAGGATTATTTTGTCAATTACTTTCCCTACCTGTCACGTGACCCCGCACAGTTAAAGGCTGTGGCTGATTTCTGCTTCAGTGGCCACTTTGCAGCCACATCTGATCTCTGGTCAAGTAGAACAATAGACTCATTCTTGAGCCTTACTTTGCACTACATTGACAATGATTGGACGCTGCGCCAGAGGCATATTATCCATTACATTAAATTATTATTTACATTAAAATATTTGTTTACAGAAGATGCAAGAAATGCACTGTTTAAAATATTATTTACAAGATATGCAAGAGTAAGTTTATTTAGAAGAGACTCTGCTTATTTTCTACTTTTAATATTTATAAAATTATTAAAACTTTTTTATTATGTTAGGTTTTACAGTGTTTGATGTTTTTATGTTCTTGTTGGGTCTGATGCATCATCATTTCACTCTGCATTACAATTTATTGTGATGTTTTGAATGACAAAAGTAAAGGAAACTGAAACTTAATATGAACAACATTGAAAATAATTGATTTTGTTTGCAAAAGATCACGTTATTTATTTTCACTTTCTTATAAGAAAAAAAAGTGACTGTTGGTTTTAGGCAATGCGTTTAATTTCAGTTGATCAATGTTGATGAACAATAAATAATCATTGATGGTAGATAGTGTGTGTTTCCTTCCGTTATTTTAAAATCAAGTATGCACCCTTCATTCAGAAATCTCTTACTTGTAATATGTGAGCATAATTACTGTCCAAAACTTTTCAGTGAATTATTTAAATAAAATAAATAAATAAAATAATCGTTTATTAATCGTAATCAAGTAAAAATGTTCAATTTATCGAGATTTAGATTTTAGGTCAAATCGCCCAGCCCTACATTGGGCTAACGACTCACCTTGTAAAAAAGCAGATGTTACCCCAACACCATCACAGCTAATTATCAGCTTCAATATAAACGGCCCTGGGAGTAAGTAAATGTATGTTTGGAGACATTATTGCATCTTGATTGACCATCTGTGATTACTTTTTTTGGTGTTGAAATTTCACTAGTTCGACAACACTTTCATTTGGCCACAGCCATATCACCCTGCAGCCCAGGGTGATGCCTGGTCAGTACCTGGATGGGTGACGACATGGAAAAACTAGGCTGCTGTTGGAACCTGTGGTCTGTTTTAGTCCTAATGCCCCAGTAAAAGTGAAGGGGAAACTATATTGTCAGTAAGCGCCATATTTCGGATGAGATGTTAAACCGAGGTCCTGACTCTCTGTGTTCATTAAAAATCCCATGGCACTTCTCGTAAAGAGTAAGGGTGTAAAGGGCATCTGCTGAATAAAAAATATGCTGGAATAGTTGGCGGTTATTTCTGCTCTGGTGACCCTTGATAAATAAGGAAAATGAATGAATGAATGAATGAATGAATGAATGGTCGGTCATATAATATTGGTTATAATAACATTTGGAATTATTTTGTCATTTTCTAATCTCTTTAGGCTTGTGTTCACCATCCTGACTCGATTTGACGTGGAACTGTGTGACAAGACTGCAACGCTGCCATTGGTGGATCCCAGTCGATACGGCTTTGGCATTCTCCAACCAGCGGGCGATCTAGAGATACGCTACAGAATGAGATTTTGACAGCGTTAATATGCCAAACCTGATTAATAATAATAATAATTTACAACTGTACAGATAACAACAACCCTTTTTTGAGTGCATGTTGCGTGCTATTTGCAGACATAAATTTTGTATTTAATAAATAAATATTGTTTTTTAATAAACTCTGGTTTAGTCAATCATTGTCTCTCTGGGTCTCATGCCATTACAGTTTTCTGAAGAATTCTCTACAACATGTATAAACTACCTTTTGATTTTCCATTAAAAATGTCCCTCTTTTTTTGTTTTGGGGCGGCACGGTGGCTCAGTGGTTAGCACTGTCACCTCACAGCAATAAGGTCGCTGGTTCGAGTCCCGGCTGGGGTAGCTGGCATTTCTGTGTGGCCTTTGCATGTTCTCCCCGTGTTGGCATTCGCTATAGGGGAATTGAATAAACTAAATTGGCCGACGTGTATGTGTGTGAATGAGTGTGCATGGATGTTTCCCAATACTGGGTTGCAGCTGCAAGGGCATCTGCTATGTAAAATATATGCTGGATAAGTTGGCGGTTCATTCAGCTGTGGCGGAATAAAGGGACTAAGCCTATGGAAAATGAATGAGTGATTTTGTTTTCTCATTTAATGCACTTTTAACTTCATAACATGCTTTAAATGCATTCTATGGTCTTATTCTATGTTTGTCAGGGACAAAAGTTAGAGTACTACTAGCTAATGGTCACATTACATGCATGCCTGCTTTGTTATACAACGAAGTTAAAGCTTCGATCTGTCTACAGTGTTTTGACTAGGTTAAAGGAACAGAGGTCACCCCAGGGCAAAATGCACTTTAGATTTCCCCCCCAAAACTTTATAGCAACAAGCACCACCTCATGATTGTTCAAACTACTTGTTTCCAGGAAAATATTGTTTAAAAATGTTATGCATACTAACCAAAGTTTTGATTTCATAAAATTTCATTTATTCTAAAATGTATAATAAAAATGTTGCAGATTTAGGCGAGAATCCCTAAATTGATATCAGTAATATTTAGACAACATTTCTCTAATCTTGTAAAATATATTTATAAGTTCATCATAACCAGTTATTCTAGGTTACTACTGTACATACACTACCAGTCAAAAGTTTGGGGTCAGCAGGATGTTTAAATGTTTTAAAATCAGCTTATTCTGCTCACCAAAGCTTATTTCGTCAAAAATACAGTACGAATGGTGAAATGTTATTGCACTATAAAATAACTGTTAAAAAGTGGTTTATAATTTAATTTAATAATTTATTCCAGTGATTGTAATTATGAATTTTCAGCTTCATTACTCCAGCCTTCAGTCACATGATGCTTCAGAAATCATTCTAATATTACTTATTATTATTATTATTATTATTATTATTATTATTATTATTATTAATGGTAATAGTAATAAAAGCAATAATGACTGGAGTAATAATTTCATTTGAAACTACATTCAATTAAAAAAAGCATTTATTAAAATTTTTTTATAAATATTTAACAATTTAACAATTATTTACATTAAATAAATGTAAAAATATATTAATAAATATAATAATAAATTAATGAACAGAATAATTTTCTTTTAAAAACAAAAAATAAATAAAAAAACATTTAAAAAACTGATCCCAAACCTTTGACCGGTAATGTACATCTAAATTTTAAAATAATTTAGAAACTATTTTCAATCTGAAGTTGCTTAAGTTGCGAGTATTTTTTGCAATTACAATGAAATGTAATAAAATAACCCTCACCACAGTTCATTAACTAATTGTTTAAGGTTCAAGTCTCACATTTATACAGTTTGTTAAGATTTATTACACTGTTGAATATCGATTGCAAACAAACCATTTAAGTTCAAAAACTAATCCTAATGAACTTAATTCATTTGAGTAAATGAAGCAATTTGAGCACAGTAAAACCTAATAAATGAAGAGAACTCAAACCAACTGAGTACTGTAAAAGCCAGTAAGTTAAGGCAACTCAAACCATTTGAGGAAACCAATAGCTATAAACCATTTGAGTTAAAATAAAACTAATCTATATGAGTACTGTGAACTTACTCCATTTAAGTTGAAGTAATGAGGTATTTAATTAACTCATTACCTTCAACACTGAGTTCAAAACTCTTCAAATAAGTAGAATTAACTTTCAACAAAGTTTGACTTAACTACACTCATTTCATTTGATAAAGTTGACTGTTGGGTTTTACAGTGTAGGTCCTTCATTGATTTTCTCACAGTTTAAAGTAATTCATCTGTTATGTGTTAGAAATCATGGTTCAGGAAATAAACATTTCATATAAACCTTGCATTTTTCAGAAATTAAAATGTAATAATCTTTCTAGTGTCTTAAACAGAGACATCTTACAACTTGCATCTGTTGCTTAAAAGATTTAAGATGCAGTCAAAGCTGGAAATGTAATTTTCAAGTAATAAATAAAAAATAACTATTGCATAAAACATCATTTACTATCATAAATATTAATACCATAAAATGTTACATAGAATAATTCATTCATTTTCCTTCGAATTAGTCCCTTTATTTATCAGGGGTCGCCACAGCGGAATGAACCACCAACTTATCCAGCATATGTTTTAGGCAGCAGATATATATAATTCTGAAACTAAAATTAAAAAGTATACAGCATTATGTTTTTACTTCTACGCAAAGGGCACTTGATCTGATCATGAAACTCTCTCTCAACAGATCATGAAGGGAAATCAGGATAGATTATTTTGCTCTGTTGGCTAAAATTCAATAGAAGGTCTTCTGAAATGTGATGATTGGAGACCAAAGAGCATCTCAGTACAGCTGCTGTGATTCATCACGGCGATATATTAAATCAATCTCACACATTCAAGGAGCTGCAGCGACGCCTGAACCGAGGCTGCTTCAGACCTGCTCCAAGAAGCTGATGCCGTCCTCCCTAACGCATATGAAATAAAGCAGGGCTATAATTTTCAGCATTGCCCTCTCTTCAGGCGCCATTTTCACACAGGTTACTCGTAACGACACAGAAGGAGCTGCTCCAAGAGCCTCTCGGTGCGGGTGGCAAAAGGGTTAAACGCGCCGTCTCTCTGCCATTGGGCGGCGAGACTATGGAGATCCAGCCATCTGCAAGGAAAGCAGCTGTCGACTTCACGCAAGACACGTTAGACAGCAGTGAATGAAAACAGCGTGGATTCGCCCAAAGACTTGTTGATCTTTTTTTCCACGAGAAACGAGAGCGGTATGTGTTTGTGTGGAGAAGACGCACGAGCTGCTGTGCGCCGGCTGTGTTTAAACTGTGACGTCCTTGCGCTTTCTTCCATTTAAATGCTTCATTTCACGCAGCTGTCAGCAATGAGTCTCCACAAATTAAGGTGGGCATTTGTGTAGCTTTGTTTTTTTAGTATATGCAGTTTTAAATGTGTTTATCGTGTGATTAAGTGATATAAGTCGAATGGGAAATTTCTGAAAAGTGTGATATGATGTGCAAATTAGCTATACGCTTGTTCTAAACACTATTTACGCACAGTTTCTGTGCACTATACAAACACCTTCTGCTGCCATTAGGATATTGTTTTGTGGCGTCTGAAGATGGGTTTTTTTCTGTGCATGATGCAGGATCAATACTGGTTGCCACTCCTACAGCGTTTAAATAATTTTAATGTCTAGCGATGACACTTTGCTATGATGTCTGGACTCAATCTCTGTTATGCACTTAGAAAATTCTAGTATATAGCGTCACTTTTTTCTACTGGATGATGCATGAAAATCATATTATAAGCGCAACTGCATTGACACATTGATGCCAGTGATGACTGCCTGATGCGATTAATAACATTTCATTCGAGAAATAAGGCGCGATGCTTGTTAAAACCTATTTTAATTAGCTTAGCGGTGTGTAATACAGGCTAAGCCAAAATGTCTATCATGTCATCATGTTTTCCTGCTGTTTCGCATGTTGTTGTTGCTGCAGCAGCAGCTGTACGGTTGGGCTCCAGCCGACGTTACACTTAACTCTTTAGTTACAAGGTATTGAAATTCAATATAACCTTTTAATCTTTTACTGAATAGGTAATGGAGTCTTTCAATAAACTGTGGGGAGTTCTCAAACCGCAGAGGTACTGAAATGATGTTGATTAATAGTAGCCGGTTGCTTTCAGAGGATTACAGGTGGAGCGCGCGCGATTCAGTCTCTTATATTTGGAGTCAATTGTTTTTGTTATGTTTTGGAAGTTTCTAGAGACGAACAGACGTTTAACTTCGACAGATATTTCCCTTCAGGAAAGCAGCAGGCGATTCAGCACCACGCCAGTGGACAGCGACATATCGGGCTTTGGGACTCGTAAGGAATTGAATGAGTGTGATTCATCTTAACGATTCTGATTTCTTTAATGGCTCCATGAATGACGCTTCTTGGGCTTTAATGTCAATTAGTAGCCCAATATTTGGTCACACTTTATGTTGATGGTCCGTTTGTTGAATTTAAGTTACATTGCATCTACATGCCAATTTATTCTCATTAGCTTATATAGAATGTTAGGTTGGGGTTAGGGTTAGTGTAAGTTGACATGTATTTGAGGTTAGTCAGTTAAATGTCTGTTGAAGGAGCAGTATCAACAGATATTAAGCAGACAGTCTGCTAATACTCAAACGGACCATCGAAATAAAGTGTTACCCAATATTTTAAAAAGTTGTATAGCACTTTCTGCCTAAAAATCGAATCAAAAATTGCTGTAAAATAAGATTATATCAGGATATCAATTTAATACGTGATTTATTCATTGTAAAATTGCTATTTTAAAAAGTGGGTTTGGTCCTTCTGTATAGGCATATTTATGTTAGGCTATAGACCAGTTTACACAGACATTTAATGACTTTTCAAATTAAAATGATAAGAGACTATTACTACATTGTCACTGTATGTTTTGAATTTATTAAGAATTGACTGAATCAGATCAATGCAAAAGAAATTGCTAAATTCGTTTAGAGTCAGAACTATACTGGTTCAATTTCTAACCCTCAAATCCTAACTAGCATATTGATTCACTTCTGCTAGTTTTGCTGGTAAAAATGCTTCTGCTAGTTGGAATAAGAATCAATTATTATTATTAGTTGTAG